>NC_080417.1:58156443-58456443 GCF_029873635.1 Malania oleifera | reverse complement strand
CTATCCAGATGGATTTGGAGAGATTAGGTGTGGAGCTGATAGAAAGTGATCGCTAGGCATTCATTACCAACTTGGTGGTACAACCTACCCTGTAGGAGAAAATTAAAGCTACACAGAAGAATGACGGAGAGTTGGCAGCATTGATAGAGAAAGTGCGGGATGGACAGGAAGGGGAGTTCAATATCAGAGGATGGAGCCCTGAGGTTCTGTGCCAGAATATGCGTTCCTGTTGATGTTGAGATCAGGAGGACTATATTAGAGGAGACTCACAGATCTATATGCACAGTTCATCCTAGTAGTACTAAAATGTATCGGGATCTTCGAGAGACTTTCTAGTGGAGGGAAATGAAGAGGGAGATAGTTGAATTCGTGCAGCAGTGTTTGATGTGCCAGCAGATAAATGCTAAGCACCAGAGGCCGGTAGGACAGTTACAGCCACTCCACATTCATGATTGGAAGTGGGATCACATATCGATGGATTTTGTCACTAGGTTACCACTGGCACTACATGGTCAAAATGCTATCTGGGCTATTGTTGACCGATTGACAAAAACAACCCATTCTCTACCTATTAAAGTTTGCTACCCTATGTACAGACTGGTAGAGATCTACATTCAAGAGATAGTTCGACCCCATGGAGTGCTAGTATCCATCGTTTCAGACCGTGATCCACGCTTTACACCACGATTTTTGAGGAGCTTGTAGGAGGCTTTGGGGTCTCAGTTATCATTTATCACGACACATCATCCTCAGACTGATGGTCAGACATAGAGAACGATCCAGATATTAGTGGATATGTTGTGAGCATGTGTGTTGGATTTTGGGGGTAGTTGGACCCAGTATATGCCGCTGGTTGAGTTTGCCTATAATAACAGCTATCAGGTCAGCATCGACATAACACCTTACGAGTCGTTGTATGATAAAAATGTCGTTCACCTTTATACTGGATGAAATGGGTGAGAGGCGAGTTCTGGGACCAGAGTTGGTGCAACAGGCGTACAATAAAGTCTGACTAATTAAAAATAAAATCAATGCAACTTAGAGTCGGCAGAAAAGTTATATTGATACGCGTCACCAAGAATTATAGTTTGAGGTTGAAGATCAAGTATTTTTTAAAGTATCACCATTAAAAGAAGCTGTGAGATTTGGGAGGATGGGTAAGCTGAGCCCTAGGTTCATTGGCCCATTCGAGATATTAGAGAAACTAGTTATGTTTTAGATTATAGGATAAACTAGTATTTTGGTTTTGGGAGAAATTTTCTTTTATGAATATATTTGAAATCTTCCACAATTGCTTATGTAACCACGGTATTCCTCTGCCATAAGTGAGGGTAATTAATAAAATAAGTAGCATATTTTCCTCAAATGATGGTGTTCAATATAGATATCAAATTTCGATGACAAAATTTCATAAGGAGGGGAGAATGTAGAGACTCGAAGAATTATTCAATTAAATAATAAAAGGAAGGAGAGAAAAGGAAATTTCAAAGGGGGACTCAGCAGGATCTTGTCGACGAGCGCAGAGCGTTTGTCGACGAGCAGTCTTCTTAGGCATGTCGACGGGGACATGTGTCTCGTCGACGAGAATTTATTAATAGGGCTTATTTCAAGGCCTACGATTCGTCAATGAGGGTTATGTGTTCATCGACGAACCTCCTTTTTGGACTCGTCGACGAGGTGTCGTGGCTCGTCGACGAGGCCACGTGGTGAACCACCTATGTATAGCCGAAAATTCATTTTCAGCAAGAAAAAACATTTTCTCTCTCTAAGACGGCTCCTTTACCTTCTCTCTGGATTTTCGGCTCCGGTTCTTCCTGGTTCGATGATCAGAAGCTACCATAGTGATCTTGGGCAGAATCTCTACAACCTAACTGGAGTAGAATGTTGATTTGAAAAGTTTGGGCACCGTCCCAATTTCAGGGTAAGTAAATTATTTTGGTATTTCCAGTATTACCAGGTTAACCTGAGGCTAGATTTTTTGTTACATAAGAATATACCGGTGTTTTCTGAAGTAAAAATTAGGGTGCTGTGATTTCAGAATTAGGGTGTTTTAGAACCATGCAGGCATGGGTTGAGGACTTGAGTGGTTATTTTTCTAGGAACTCAGGTAAATTATAGTTTAGGAAATCATGAATAGGCAGATTCAAAAAATGTGAGTATGATGATTTTTTTGGGAATTTGTATATATGTAATTACAGGATTCATAGGTTGGTACGCCGAGGGCGTGAGGGTTGAATTAGAGGCAAGCCTCCCAGTTAGATAGGTAAGGGAAATATGCTATGCTAGGAATTGAGAAATGTTTATCAGTAAATTATATGTTTTTTAGATTATTATCGAAGATGCAAATTATTTATATATTAGAAGATATAGTTTTCAAAATATGGAATATTTATTTATTTAGTTGTGTGGCATGAGACATTATCAGATTATACAAAATTATGAATTAGAGTGTATATTTTACAGATAGATATTATACAAACAGATATATTCTACAGATAGATATTATACAAATAGATATACTTTACAAATAGATATTATACAGACAGATATATTTTATAGACAGATATTTTATAGCATGCACAGATTACCATGTTTTCCAATATGTTAAAGCCATAACACTATGATATGCAGTTTATACAGTTCAGATATTATAGATTAGTTATTACAGTTCAAATATTACAGTAATTGTAGAACAATTTTCGGTGTTATGGTTATTTTGGAATCATGATGAAACAGTAAGATGTATATATAGAAAATAGTATTATACAATATCAGACCCTGATGATTCAGTTCAGATATCAGCAGAGCATGGTACCATTGCTATTATAAATTAGAGTGCAACCATACATCTCAGATAGAGTGTGGAAGATTTTTGTCAATCGTGCTTGAAGAGATTGCAGGCTCCCTAGAGACTGAGTTGAGGTGACCGATTTGACGAGGCAGATACCAGCACCGTGCCTCAGAGTGATTGCAGATGACCGGACTGAGGATTGGTAGAGTTACAGTTGACTTATCCTGATTAGGCAGCTAGAGTTAAGTCTCGCCTACGGGTCGCACAATCCTGTCATGAAGAGTTAAATCATGACGTATAGTTTTTCAGGGTAAATATCACAGTTATGAATACGTATACATATTTATAGATTATCAGCATATATATTATGATACTAGGAGTATGAAAAGTAAAGAACTCAGATATTACAACTGTATTTTAAATTATGATAGATGCAAGTTGTATTGTATGTTGTTTTACCAGCCTTTACGATTTCGGATATTTATCAATATAGTGTTTATGGAATTCAGTCGCCACACACTAGTAATAGCATATTTCCTTTTATTGAGCATTGTCTCATCCCGGTGATTTAACATTTTTCAGGTGATCCAACTAGATGAGCAGATCATGCATGCCGATAGAGGGGTTGTTGCACTGCCCTGGTTGTGGGGTAAGTGTTTTCAGGGAGATGTGTTTTTGGGTAATCTTCCATTGTTTTTGGTGGATGTTACAGGGAGAGGTATTTTTGTGTATGTATATTTTGAGAAATTATGGAATTGTGGTATTGTAAATATGAATGTACAATTTTATGTTTTCCGCTGCGTAACTGTGCAAAATGAATAGGATTTCTTCAATGCTCATTTGGGGTCTGAGATGTTATAGTAAATAATTCAGAGCTATCAGAGTAAAATAAAGTATATAGTAAGGTTTATTTATTTATTTGAAAAAAAATGGTAGAGATTTTCGGGTTGTTACAGAAGATATAATTTTTCAATGCTCTGAACCTTTTTTTTTTTTTTTTCTTTTTCTATAATATAAGAATGTAAACTTTTGTGATTTATTTATACATGAAAATTATATATATTTATTTTTTATCTTTAAATGAATAATATCTACAAGATCACAAAAAATGATCTAAGGAATTAGAATGGTGAAAAGAAAGTATATTCCAATCTTCATCAACCACTCTATAGTATTCAAAAATGATGTGTATTGTGCTACTTTCTATCTCCATTCCTCTGAATTTTTTTTTTAACTTTTAAAAATAATAAATTCTTATTTTATCATTATATCCTTTTGACTTGCAAACGAGATGGGTAATCATAAAAATATTTTTGTAGGTCTAAAGACAAGATCACTTTAGTGGGAATCTCCTTCATATTATTAGTAAACAACAATGCAAAAGTAAAAATTTAAAATTACACTCCCACACAATGAATAATAAGTTGTTGGGTGGTATCCCGCCTATGTGGCTGGACTAACCTCTTTTTGCAAAATTTAAAATGAAAGAAAAAGGGAGAAAGAAAAAAGAACAGAAAATTCAAAAGGATTGGTTAATAGGATTGTATGGGAACTTGCCATGTAATTAATCTTGATAGTTGATTGCATTTTCGAACTTCACCTATGATACATTTAATGTCCTAATTTTTTCACACACATCCGGTCCCAAGCTCGGGTAAAGAATTGAAGGAGGGTTGTGTGAGGTAGCTGATAGCCAACGTAAAATTTGTCAGATCATTATGATATGAATCCTTATCGAATATTTGCTAAGGCGTCCCCTACAAAGGATGCATTGCACTTGTAACACCCAAGTGTAGCGAAAAGTGGGTGAGGGTGGGCTAGGTTGTCGCCTCGAAACAATGAGCTATACGAGGGTTCCTGCATCATTTTGGATGTGGGCAGGTAAAGAAGTTAGTTTAGGAAACTAGGATTAGATTTGCAACTTGGAATATAAGGACACTTACGGGTAAAAACATGAAAATTGTGGACACAATGATTAGAAGAATAATTAATATAATTTACGTTCAAGAAACTAAGTGGGTGGGGAAGAAAATTAGAGAAATTGATAAGTCAAGATTTAAACTTTGGTACACTGGAAAAGAAAAACATAAGAGTGGAGTAAAATTATTGTTGACAAAAACTTAAAAGATGACATTTTTAACGTAAACAGAGTTGGGGATAGAATTATAAAAATCAAGATGGTATTATGCCAAGAGATAAAAAATATCATTAGTACTTATACTCCTCAAGTAGGTTTAACAGAAGATCTTAAGAGACAATTTTGGTAAGATATGGATAGTACTATAGAAGACATACCAAGGACTGAGAAAATATTTATAGATGGAGATATGAATGGACACGTTAGAAGGGATAATAAAATTTATGAGAGGATGCATAGAGGACATGGATGTGGAGACAAAATTGAGCTTGGGGAGATGATCTTAGATTTTTTTATGTCATATGACTTTAGTATAATGAATACTTGCTTTAAGAAGAGGGAAAAACACTTAATAACCTTTAAAAGTGGTCAAAATAGAAAAATAGATTTTTTTTTTTTACTAAGAGGGTAGATAATGTATCATGTAAGGATTGTCAAATTTTTCCAGGTGAAAGTCTAACCACACAACATAGAGTCTTAGTATTAGATATATGTATTAAAAAATGAAAAAAAAAATGATAAAATAAACCAATGTAAGAGAACTAGGTGGTGGAACCTAAAGGGAGAAAATATAATAAAATTTAAAGCTAAAATGATCAAAGATGGGGATTGGATTATAGGATGGGATAAATACAAATACTTTTTGGAGCATATTAGCCAATTGTATTAGAAAGATAGCTAATTAGATTTTAGGAGAATCAAGGGGAAGATTCTCAAATAGCAAAGACAGTTGGTGGTGTGATAAAGATGTCCGAAATGTCATAAAGACAAAAAGAATTTGATCTAAAATGTGACAAAAATGTAAAAACATGAATAACTTTGAAAAGTATAAAAGGCGAGAAAAGATGTAAAAAAAGGTCGTTAGTGAAGCTAAATATAGATAATTTTGTTGGAATTTGTGTATTCTCAAGAGGGGGGTGAATTGGGTATTTAAAAAATTTATGCCTAGGTCAAATTTGAATCCACAAATAGTATTACACAACCTAGGGTCTTTCTATGCAAACAGTAATACCACTAATATAGAACTGAGCAAATGATCAAAACAAATATCGCAAACTCAGTATTCCCCAAAAAAATATGTATGTAAATATTTAAATCAATTAAAACATTCACAGCAGTTCAAGTACTAGCATACATGTGCGCAATTGAAAGTTCGAAAATTAAATAGAGAGCCGACACAAAATATGTTATTGGGGTTCAACCAATACTGCCTACGTACCTGTCTCAAGCTCACAAGCAAGAGAATTCCACTAGTTGCTCACTTACGGGTGGAGGGACACCATTTACAACACCTTATAGGTTGGTACACCTTGTTCTCGCAACCGGGTCTAAATCAATCCGATGCTCTCCTAACCAAGTCTGAGTGATTCGGGACTATTCATAGGGCTAGTCTACCTCTTCAGACCACACGTTGGGAATACAACATATTTAACAATTTATTTGTACAGATAAATGCTTCTCAACAAGTAGATGTGTACAATTTAAAACACAATGCACTCACAAATGATATGAATTAAAGCTCAATGTGAGTATGTGGATTTTTCTCAAAATAAATTTTTGGAATGTTTGAATAAAATGTATGCAGTGAATATTTCAAAGATTCAACCCCAAAATATCTCTTCCAAAAAGATTTTCAAAAAACTTGTTCAAAGGAACTTAGGGTTTTTGTTTTCAACCAATCTTGCAAAATAACATGTATTTATGTAAGCACAAATGTAATAAGACTTTCCTAGCACAAAATATATGAATATAGGAGTGTGCTCAAGTCTTTCAAAAATGACCAAACAAAAATTTCTCCCAATAATATTTATCAACAAAACTATTTAGGAGAACAAAGAAGTTTACTCTCAAGAAAAATGATATTCAAAGTATGAAGTGTTAATTTAGGTGTAATCCCAAGAAGGGGGGGGGGATGAATTGGGTATTTTTAAAAACTTTTAATATTATTTACCACTTAATCCTTATTTCTATATTTAACAAATTAATTGCAGGGATTTGAAATTGATTCAAATTATTATCTCAATGAATTCTATTTTACCCAATTAATTATCAAGTATGTATGAGATTATTCAACATACACACATGAAAGATAAGTAATGAAATGCGTTGTGGAAAATAAAAGGAGTAAAAGAAGAGAGAAGACAAACACAGTTTTTACGAGGTTCAGCCAACTTGGCCTACATCCTCACCTTAAGCAACCCACTAAAGGATTCCACTAAATCCCTGCTCCTTTAAACGAGACGAAACTTCCCTTACATCTGCTGCTTACAAGAGACACCACTTCCTCTTCACCCAGTTCACAACCCGAACCTTAATTACAATATAGAATTTCAAATCTGCAAAAAAACTCAATATTACTTCTAACAAAACTAGTGACTACAATTGAAAACCTAACACATATCCATATGATAAAACTTGAAGCTCAATATGTATGTAACGATGTAATCATTATATAAATGATATGCTTCACAAAATTTTCCTTTTATCAAGTCTCCCAAAATAATTATATAAGTAAATGCTTTGGTGAACTTAGGGTTCTAGTTCAATCTAGATGCACGAAAACCAAATGTGATATTATTAAAAAAATTGTCTTGAATATTATAAAGATCTAGATCAATAAGCTTTATTCCAAATATCCAAAACACAATATGATTTTTGTGCATGAATATGTATGAATATGTATGTATATATATATGGTATGTGTTCCAAAGATCAAAACCTAATAAAATATTATGGGCTCTATGGATATTTAATCAAGTGGTTTTGTAATATCGAAAATATCGAATCTTTAAATGAATACACACTTGAATAAAAAATATTGAACCAATGGCAAAACTTTTCTCAAGTAGCGATCTTATCAAAAACAATCTATATGTATATAAGTACACTCAAGATTAATCTTTTAAATAATATGCAATAATAGATTTTGAGATGAAAAATTCTTTGAGAATAAGTATTAACAAACAATTCGATTTACCAAACCTCAATACCAAGTTGAATGCACAACAATTGCTAGAATGCCCTTTTGAAGATCAATGTAGCCTTAGCTCAAATTTGAAGTATAAGCTTTGAAATCCCAAGCAAAAATTTCAGCAGTGTGTTCAATATTCTCCCAAGTTGTGCTAAATGTTCAATACACTCAATCGTATGCCAAAGGTTGTTTCTCTTCGAGGCACTAGGGTTTAGATGTTGATTATATAGGTAACCTTGCCCTTAGAATGAGTCCTAACTTTTGGATCAACTTTATTAAAAAATAACTCTCGTGTTCTCTCATTAAAGATTAAATTTTTAATCTTCCCGCAGGTTCAGACGACTGAGGATTAGGGCTCAGACGACTGAAGTTTCTTAAAGTTAAGAAAAATTAAACCTGGACACAGGGTCAAACGTCTGAAGTTTGGGTTTAGACTTCTAAAGTTACGGGTTCAGACGATTGAAGTCAGTGTTGAGTCTTTTGGTGTGCTTTTTCCTGTTTCCGTGTTTCTCCAATAATTCTTCAGACGACTGAACTTAATCTTCGGTCTTCTGAAGAAATTCTTTAGACAACTGAGCTTAAACTTCGGTCTTCTGAAGTTGAATCTTCAAACGACTAAAAGTGCACTTCAGACTTCTGGGCAGAGAGTTCGGTCTTCTGAACATAACATTTTTTGGATTTTTCTTTTTAGTTTCAAAAATCTATTTTAGCTCTCTTTCTTTGCTCTTTTATAAAATATTTTTTGGGGTTTTAAAAAATCTCTAAGTCCATAAATACCCCCTAAAGATGTTCATGAGATGCATGAGTCCTAAGGTTAGTCTTGGGTATATTTTGAGTTTCGAATGAAATCATATGAAACATGTAAATACATTCAGTTCTAAATACTCATTCCCATGACGATCTTGAACTTGCCGCTTGCATCTTCATTCTTCTACTCTTTTAGTTCCATGAATTTGCGCCAAGATGTGTATACTTTAATCTTCATGACTTTCTAGCCTTCCGTGCATGCTAAATATTGTTCCTATTCACAATCTCAATGCATATATCAAATACCAAGTGATTTGTCATTATCAAAACAGGATTGGATTCATAGAGTCAATATAAAGATTGAGAGTAAATGCTTTGAATAAAAATGCACTAAATAAAAGCACTATTTCCAAAATGAATTTTTCCAATGAATGTAACAAAAAAAAAAAAAAATGGAGTAAGATGCTTTTACTATGAAGAAAGAATGCCCAAAAATATATGTTTTCTTAAAAAAATTGTCAAGATAGTAAAGATAAGAGAGTATAAATGATTAAAGGACAAAAACAATTTGGGAGGATTTTTCTTCCTAATCTCATACTTAATCTTAAGTTATGAGATGGTATATATAGACACAGGGAGAATTATGACCGTTACGGACACAACGGAAATTTTTAAAATTGTTTAATAAAGTTTTAATCCTAATAAACACGATAAAAAATTGAGTACCTCAGAGGTTCGGTTGACCAATGAGTTGGCCAATTGACCATCCAAGACAAAGATTTGAATTCTTAAGCTTAGTTCGGTTGACCAAGGGAATAGGTTGATCGACCATTGTTGGGCGACACGAAACCCTTTATGGGTTTGGTCAACCAAGGCACACGACCGGTCCACCTTTCAAACGGTTCGGTCGACCAAGGCCATTTTGAACTGAGAGTTCGGTCGACCTAGGACAGTGAAAAGTCAAAATTTTGGAGGCTAGTCGACCAAGGATATTATGTTTTAAACTGGTTGGATGACCAAGCTATGGTCAGACTTTGACTCCGAGGCAAATAGTACTTTGGTCAACCAAGGGGTATAACATAAGATTGGCCGGTCGACCAAGGGCATTAAAAATTTACCATTTTGTCCTTACTATGATCCTAAAGATATTCTAAACCCTTTTTGAGTTTTAAGCAATTTTGAAATAGGGTTTTAGGTGAAAGGTTTGTTCCTTATGGTCAGATTATGGCCTAAGCTTTTTAATTAAGTCCAAAAATCCAACGTCAGTTGGCTGAAGGTCGACCAAAGTCTTTGTCAAGTTCATTTGTAACGACCCAAAGAATAATGGTATTTAAATAATAAAGAGGGAGGGAAATGGAAATAGTAACAGAAGGAGGCAGTCATCTGCATTTGTCGATGACATCATACTTTGGGAAAATACCCCAATAAATTTATGAGGGCCTCGTCGACGAATACAGGGGATTCGTCGACGAGGGTACAACAGGACCTCGTCGACGAGGGCGAGCTTCATCGACGAGAAAATACCAAGAGGGGTTTTAGGCCATCTGAAATTCGTCGACGAGGAAGTAAGGTTCGTCGATGAAATTACATAAGGACTCGTTGATGAGATGACATGGCTCGTCGACGAAGGCTGCAGTATAAATAGTGTTTAACTCGGATTTTTAAGCAGAAATTTCAGTTGAAACCCTCGCTCTCTCTCCTCTACGGTTCCTTCTCCTTCTTTCTTCGATTTCGGCCCCATCAGTTGCCGGATTGACGATCTAAGGCCACCACGACACTCCTGGCGAAGTTCTCTGCAAGTTTGCCAGAGCGGATCGTTGGGGAAATGAAGTTGGAATTCATCCCAAATTTAGGGTAAGGTCTTTTATTCAGTTTTTGACCTTCTGACAGTTGTAGGAAATGATGTAAGTCAAGAAATATTGATATTTTTTTCTAACAAATGTGATTTGCAAGGTGTTGAGTGGAATATCCTATAGGTGTAGGACCCGTTACAAAAAGGGGATTTTAGTAGAAACCAAGTAAGGGAAATATGTTATACTAGGATTTTAAGAATATTAACAGAGTTTTCATAGATACATGTATACCAGTTATTATGCAGTTTTTACAAAACGAATGTTTTAATGTTGTGTGGCCTGAGTAGATATTTACTTGATGTAAAATTCATACAGTACTTCAGCATATCATGTTATATAGCATGTATATACAATTATTCACAGATAATTAACAGACAGATTTATATAGATTTTGTTCAGTTCAGTATATCATAGTTTTTATAGAATGTTATGTTTTCCTAAATACCATAACACACAGTTTATAAGATAGATTATATAGTTATAGCATCGAGATGCTACAGTTACTCAGATTTTATAGTACAAAATTATAGCGTAATGAAAACAGCAAAGGTATATATATATATATATATATATATATATATATATATATATAAATGTATTTATATAGTATCAGATCCTTGTGGAGTTATTACAGACACATACAGTTTACAGAGCACGGTACCGTTGCTATATATAGATAGAGTGCAACCACATATCTCAGATAGTGTGTGGGTACCGTCTAACCATGCTCAGAGAGGATGCAGCTCCCTAGTACACTGGGTAGAGGGGGCCGGTTAGACGAGTTAACAGCTAGTCTCGCGCTTAGGAGTGGATGCAGTTTGGCCGGACTAAGGTAGTGTAGTGTACGATAACTTATCTGGAGGGCCGACCAGGTTAAGTCCTGCCTACGGGCTGCACAACCCTATCATGAGGGGTCAAATCATGACATACAGAGTCCCAGGGAAAGAACACAGTTATATATATACGTATACAGATTTATAGTTTTCATTGTATATAGTATGTTATAGCAGTATGAATGATAGAAAGCTCAGATGATACAAATGTTTTAGGCTTTTGTATATGTGTTTTATAGATTTGCCAAATCATACAATTTTAAATATTATTATTATAATATTATGACTCAGTCGCCACACACTAGTAATAGCATATTTTCACTTACTGAGCGTCGACTCACCCCATTACTTTACCATTTTTCAGGTGAGCCAGCTAGGTGAGCAGATCAAGCTCGCAGATAGAGATCATTTGGTCACCCTAGTTGTAGGGTAAGTTTTGTATAGGGTTTTGTAATTTTTGAGTAGTTGACACTGGAGAGAAAGATGTATTATGTAGCTATGGTTGAAAATACTGAATTCTGGTATTGTATATACATGTATTGGTGGTTATGTGATTTATGTTTTTTTTTTCGCTGCATAGGAGTGCCCATTACATGTAGGTATTGGAGTAATTTATAAAAAAAAAATGGTGAAAATTTTGAGGATGTTACATGATCTTATCATGAAATACATTGAATGTAACGACCTGCTTAATTTAACATAAATGAAACATAATAAACAATTAATCTATAAAGACCCGAAAATTTAAAAGGATTAAAATAATTTGGGAAAAAATAAATAATAAATAAAATAAGAAATAAATAAATAAAAGGAATGACGTGGGAAAAAGAAAAAAAAATTGAATTAAAATAAAATAAAAATTAAAGAAATTAAATTAAATTAAGATACATTAAATAATTAAATAACTAGTTGTTAAATTAAATATTATTGTATTGGATTTAAAAATAATAATAATTAAAATAATATATATATATATATATATATATATATATATAAGTAAGTTAATATATATATATATGTAAAGTTAAGTATCTGACAGGAGAGATAAGAAGAAAGAAGAAAGAAGATAGAATAAGGAAGAAGAAGAAGCAGACACGCCCCCCCCCCCCCTGTAAATATTTTCTGGTGTTCGTCTCCGTCTCTCTCTTTCTCTTAATTACTTGGCGAGTTTGCGACAGATCGAAAAACGGAAGGTGCCATTGGAATCCTGGTTCCACTGCCGACATTTCTACCAGAGCAGATTTTTCATGGGAACGACTTAGGCACTGCTCCTAGGGAAAGGTAATTTTTTTTCCATTTTCTCAATTTTGTCGTTAATATGTGGTTAAATTGATGAACGAACACCACCACGGGGTCCTAGTCGTTGTCGTCGTCATTTTGACGTAAGTAATTTTCCAATTGGAATTTTCTAGGCCCTGCTCCAAAGCGAGAGTGAGATTTAGGAAATTTGACAATTTGACTAAATTTAAGGGTATTATTATTTATTTAGAAATTATGACCCTAGGAAATATTTAATTAATATTTTATTCAGGAATAATTTATTGGAACTATGAATTTAATTTTAGGATCCGGGTGAGCGCCGCAAGTATTTTCGGGAGTCCCTGTTGGCGTAGTTCAAGAAATCAAGTAAGGGAAAATTATATATTAAATCAGATTTTATGAAATTAAAGGCAATAATTTATGTTATGTTATATGTATGTTTTGGTGTGAATTATTAAAATGTCAGCCATAAAATTTAGGTTTTCTGAGTCTAGAATTGTCGATATAGTTATGTATATGTGAAAGTGAAAAGAATTTTCTGAAGAATTAAATAAGAAATGAAAGGTATTTTCAGTATATAAACGTTAAATTTTGGTTGGCTTATTTTACAGGTAATGTATGAATTTTACTGTTAAATTGTGTGGCATAAGAATCTATGCAAATATATGTTAAATATATGAGATGCAGGCTAAGTAAGTAAAATAATGAGAATAAAAATATGATATGGACAATGTTGCCTGTGTATGTTAAATGCAACCATGTAAATGTAAGACAGCTGAAAGACAGCCATGTTAGCAGTTCTAGTACACTTCTGTGTAGACTAACTGATGATAGCTAAAAGGAGTTGTGTTAGCAAATCTAGCACGTTTCTAAGTAGGCTAACTGATGATGGCTAAAGACCAACTGTAGTACGAAGTAATAAAATGAAATGTTATGCAATGAAATGATGATAAAATGGCAATGAAATGAAATAACAAAGGTAAATGATGTAAATGGGAAAGAGTCACTTAAAGTGAAATAAAATGCAAAATTAAGTTATGAACAGGAATGAATGTGCATGAATGTATAATGACAGAAAAGAATGATGTATTATGATATTAGAAGTATGAATGTACATAGAACATGTTACGATTGGGCGAGGCGTACCTTTTTCCTAAGGGCTTGCTGAGTAAGGAGAGTGCACTAGTAGCTACAGATGTGGCAGTAGTCGCATCATGTACTAGGGCAGAGGGAACTTACTTTTATGAGAGGGTAGATTTCTCTATCCTTAGGGCCTTTGTCGGTAAGCTATTGTTGAACAGTGTGAGTATGAGATTAATTTATCACTATAGGGCTTACTGAGTAAGGTGAGTGCCCTGGTATGCTTTAGCTGCGACTTTTGGGTTGTCAAAAATATCAGAGCAGAGGGGTGCTACTTGTATGGGTGGGTAATCACTCCTATCCCAGGGTAATCTCGTGGGTTAAACATTTGAATGTGTTTGATTAGGATCAGGGAATGATTTTAGAAATTATGTTAAGGATTTTCAAATGTTAAATATTATGTTATAAATAAACTCATGTTGGCCACACACTGTTTTAATATATGGTTTCTTCCCTTATTGAGATGTGTCTCACCCGAATATGAATTTATCTTTTTTTTAGGATTTCTTCGAGATCGAGCTTAGAGAGCTCGAGGTTTTTATAGCATTATTGGGAGATATAAGAAAAAGGGTATAAACATTTTAATGATGTTTTTGTAGAAAGTAAATAATTAAGTTTTATGTCTTTATGTTTTAAGGCTATTGAGTAAGGAATGATTGTGAAAATACTGAATTATTTTGGGAGTTATGTAGATTTATGGAAATGCAGGTGTTGGATGATTTAATATGGATTATAATTAGAATTAGTAAACTCTGGTGTTATGTTATATGGAGATTTTATTTATATTTTCCACTGCGTATGTTATGGATCATGATTTATCAGGGATATGATTAGGTACAATGCGCCGGATCAGGGTTTTAGGGTTCGGGGTGTTACATAATCAATCTGAACCCGTAGGTAACGGGGACACCTGTCAATCCCGACGGAAACCTAAGTAGCAGTAAGTGTAAAATCTCAATCATCCAACCATAAAACCGTAATATCATCAACATACTGTATTTATATATATCCTCCAAAACATCAAAACAACTCTAGGATTATACAACAAAATAACCCTGATCCTAGTACAAAATCTTACCCTCCTAGTGGGTTAACTTAATACGCTCAATGGCGGCCACGACCCGCCGGTCACTCAGGGTCTCCCAAAAAATTAATTAGGTTCAGGGGGGAGACACTTCTCAGTAAGGGAAAATAAACTAAATACAGCTATGTGGCAACATGAACATTTAATACAATTATACATATATAGTACATTTCATATATTTGTAAACATTCATCATATTATACTGAATCCTCATATACATTCATATTTATTAATAAATCATAACGTTCATAAAACATTTGTTATAACTGGTAATACTGAAAACAAACCCAGGATGAATAGTTAGCTAATGTCATGTATTACCCTCCATGACGGGTTGTGCAGCCCAAAGGCGGGACCCGACAATGGTTGGCCGACCACTACCGAGTCAAAAATGTCTGTAAGTACGATGGGCCCACCGTACGCTGGTCCGAACTACCAGGTGAACGTCTACAACTCTACACTAAAAGCCACACTAACTATCTATTTCCTACCCCCTTGTGGGGTGGTTAGCATAAGTCTGAACATAGATATCTGATCTATATAGTTACGGTACCGAGCTCCTGAACTGAACTAAACTAACATCCGAGTTCTGATAACATATAATACGTGATAATATGGCATCTTTCATAATTACGGCCTCATGCTGAACATTTCATAATTACGACCTTGTGCTGAACATTTCATAATTACAGCCTTGTGCTGAACATTTCATAATTACGGTCTCGTGCCGAACATTTCATAATTATGGCCTCGTGCTGAACATTTCATACATATCATTTTGAAAATAAATCAATTATCATATATTTCAAAATCGTCATATACTGGATTATTATGTACTTCCTGAAAACATACTTATTCGAAAAATTACCGTAACATGATACATTTCATGAAAATAATATTCATGTCACACAACGCTAAGTAAATCCGTACATTTTATTCTAAAATCACATTCGTGTATAGCAGTATTTTCCCAATAGCATACATTTTCTCAATGATATTTAAATATAATACATATTCCCCAAAAATTACTTTGCTGATACTAATAATAGTATATGTGAAAAATTAACTGCTTTAGTTTATTCCTTTACCTGGCTACTGAGAAAGCCCCTAAAATATCCTAGTCTAATACCCATAGGGTTTCCTAATCAATACCCTAAAAATAAAAACTCCCAGTACTAAACTTCAGTATTTCTATGTGTATATCATTTCCTATAACTACCGTAAAATCAAATTTGGCTTAAAAAGCTTTACCTCAATTTAGGGATGATTTTCAACTGGTTTTCACCAACGATCCGCTCCTGCAGATTTGAAGAGAACTTTTCTAGGAGTGTTGTGGTGGCTTTAGATCGTCGAACCGGCTGAAATATGGCCCTAAATCGTAGAGAGGAGAGAGAGGAATCGTAGAGAGAGAGAGAGAGAGAGAGAGAGAGAGAGAGAGAGGATGAGAGATTTCTTAATAGTAAAGTAAAAATTCAGACTTTTGATATTTATAGGATTGGATTCATCGACGAGTCACGTCATTCATCGACGAGTCCTTTAATAATTTCGTTGACGAAACCCACTCCCCGTTGACAAAATTCAGACTATTCAAAACCTCTCTCGGTATCTCCTCATCGACGAATCCTGTCTTCGTTGACGAATCCTCTTATACCCTCGTCGACGAATCCCCTATATTCATCGAGGAAGTCCTGATGATTTTCCTCAGTTATTCCTTCCAAAGTGCAATGTCATCAACCTCCTATTGGTGTTACTATTTCCATTTCCCTTCCTTTTTATTATTTAAATCCCATTTTTATTCGGGTTGTCACATTAATGTGATACCCCATGGATGAAAGACTTAAGAGATTAGATGTTACTACCCATATCGATAAGGTGCACCTTTCTTTTCGGGAGCCTTCCTATAAGAAATTCATAGTTAAGCGTGCTTGACTTGGAACAATCTTGGGATGAGTGACCACCTGGGAAGTTTTCTCATGAAGTGTGTGAATGAGGACAAAACACACTGAAAAGGACACGTGTTGGTTTGTGGGGCCAGTCATTAGTCTGATAAGGCTCACCCCTTGTTGTCTGGTCCAGGTGGAGGAGGAGAGACGCAATGCTCCCTAGCAGACCCAGGTTGGGGTGTTACATTGAAGCCCATATTTTAAAATACTCGAGGCATAAGTGCACACTAAAGTTTACAAGTCCGCATTGAACAAATCCAACGGGTTGACTATCCTGGGTTAACCCCAACCTCAGAATATAATCTGACCCTTCATAGAATCTGAGGTACATGGACCGTCAACTAGGAAATGAATGGTTCGAGGAACATTTGAACTGAAATCGTGGCCCATCAATGTTCGTGTTAATCTTGAAATCTCTCATTAGTGGAATTTTTCTAGAATCCTGGCAAAGTAGTTATTTAGGTTACATGGTATTCATGCACTTCATTTCATTCATAGTCATGCACGATAGGCTGCATGCACGCTCATATCTTTGTTTGTATGTATAAGTGCACTAGTTGCATCTATGCATAAACACCTATTGCATACCCTAATCATGCATCAAAAGACATTCGCTCATGTAGTACATAATTGTGCATTCATGATTCTAAAAAGGAAATTTTTGATTTTCAGTTCCTAATCAAAAAGGTCGTTTAAGTAACATAAAACAATAATTGAGACCACCACGTATCAGTACAACACTAGGCGAAGAGCAAGAGAAATGAGTGAACAATTGGAAAATAGGGTCCTAGGTTGGGAACAAGGACAAGAAGAGATAAATGATAAGATAAGTAAGGTCCTAAAGTTACTAATGAACAAAGGAAAGGCGGTGTAGGTTGATCTCGAAGTAGATGTGGACCCCACTCATCCCCCAAGGTTCACCCCAGATCATGGACAAACATCAGTTCCACCACCTGGTGTCATGGGGGGTCTACTGTCAAATATGCCTCCTTTCATCCCTATTGTGCCCGCACAGGGGTTCCCAGTGGTAGGAAATCCTCCGTTAGTACCTTCTAATATGGGGATAAGCAAATTTGAGGCTAAGGATCGCTGTGACGTATTGGAAGAGCGCTTGAAAGCAATGGAAGGATCTAATACTTTCAATTTCGTTAATCCAAATGACCTTTGCTTGGTGCCAAAAGTCACCCTGCCGTCAAAGTTCAAAATGCCAGACTTTGAAAAGTTTGACGGGACCTGGTGCCCTAGAACGCATTTAGTGATGTATTGCCAAACAATAGCCACTTACTTAAACGATGAAAAACTAATGATACATTGTTTTCAAAGCAATTTGACCTGGTCCACTATCCGTTGGTACATTTAGCAAGATAAGGCCCAGATTCGCACCTGGAAGGACTTGGCCAATGCCTTTGTTACTCACTACCGCCATGTGACGGAAATGGCGCCTGATGAAATGACTCTACAATAAATGGAGAAAAAATCCACCGAAACATTCAGAGAATATGCTTATAGTTGGAGAGATATGTCAATCCAGGTGGACCCCCCGGTGGGTGATTGAGAGGCCATCTCCTTGTTCGTGAGCACATTAAAAAACCAGTACCGCACACATCTTCGAGGAGCAACTCCCCACGATTTTATGGATATTGTGACTGCGGGGGGAAGAATTGAAGGCGATATCATGGCAGGCCTAGTCAAGGATAGTGGCACAGAAACTGGTTCGGGCAAAAGGTGGACTAATAAGAAGAAGGAGGAAGAATGACAAATGATACAGGGGCATTTTAACTAGAAGAATCAGTACCCAAAAGGTGGGGACCAATGGTCCAAGAGAAACTTTGGTTTTGAGCCTGCAGTAAATCAAACAGTGCATATGGGCATGAGGCCCCAATTCATGACTCCTAGGCTTACGCCAATCCTACCGAATCAGCAAGCACAAGACAGGAATGTGACCAGAAACCTCCGAAGGTGACCCCATTCCCATGACATATGCGAAATTATTTCCTCAATTACGGGAAAGGGGGATGGTATCTGCAATTCCTGGGATGCCCGTTACGAACCCTCCTCCACAGTGGTATGATCCTGGGGTTCGTTGGGAGTACCATGCTAACTCTCCCGGCTAGACTATTGATCGATGTTAGGCCTTCAAGCATAAGGTGCAATCATTAAGAGATGTAGGATGGTTAGCGTTTGACGACAAGCAACCGGGAGTCTAGGGGAATCCTTTTCCTAAACACGAGAAAGGAAGTGGTTCACATATTAGGGAGGTTCCCAAATCAATGGTTTCAGTCGTTATCCACAGAAGCTAAAGTGCTGGAGTAGCGAGCTTTTGACTATCTAATCCTTGTCATTTGACGTTCTTTTGTTTTTCCCATTGTTTTTTGTTTTTTGTAATCCATGGATGCCTGTGTCTTAGAAGATTTTCCATCTTTAATAAAAATGAATTATGCATTTCGTTATCTTACTTGCATCATGAGTCCAGTTGCCAAATTTTGTTTGCTTATGTTTCATGCGGGAATAGGGAAAGTAATATTGCCAGTATTCACAAACCGGAAAGAGCTGTTAATTTTTGAAAATTTAACCCAAGAGGCGAAAGTAGAGAAGGAGGAAACAATCATCAAATTCAAATGTTATGAAGAAGTATCTTACTTTCCAAGGAATTCAACGAAGTGACTGCACTATTCTGATAATTTCCTGTCAATTCATCACTCATGTTTTGGTCAAATGATGGATGACCCTCTTTGGCCGACCAGTTATCCCTTAAAGAACCCAAACAATGATTTACCATTTGTTAACCAAATTGAACCTGAATGTTAAACCGACTTTTTCTTAAAAGTCAGATCACCAGAAATCTAACTTGGGTTTGGGTCCCTTAGCGTTTGACGAATCATTTGAGATAATAATCATTACCAAAAGGATGGCAGGCCATTTTTTTCCTACCTAAAAGAGAGTCAAAGAAGAAATCCCTTAACAATCCTTTTAAGCCTGAAAAATTCATTCCTTGATTAACCTGTTAAAGGATCACACCCCACACTATGGCAGTTTTTAAAAGATTGGTCCCAATTGAAGTTCAAATGAAAATGAAGTCAAGATTCCTTTATAAAAGGAAAAGTGAAAGTTGCAGTAAAAGAAGGAAAAGAAGATTAAAAAGGAAAGAAAAAAGGAAAGCGGAAGGAAGAAGAAAGAAAAATAAGGGACATGACTCATATGTGATCTTTGACTAGCAAAAACTTGTGATAAGATTGATAAAGTTTGAGCCTTATTCAAATATTTTTTTCATTAACTCATACCCTTAGCCTACATTACGGTTCAAATGAAAGTCCTGACCAGATTGGTATACATTGTTGTCTCAAGTGATTTGTCAGACTTAATACTGAGTTTGAAATACGTAATGACCTGATCCCTGAAAAGGTACGTAAGTAGCTTGTTTAAATAACAAGTTCGGTCAACATCTTACAAAGCACCTCAACTCGAACTGGGGGTATAAAACATCATTTGGGGTGGTATTTTTGAGCCTTAGTTTCCCTTTTATTCTGAAAGCCTACATCCCTAAGCCTACGTTTCATCCCGAGTCTTAAAGACCATCTTGAGATCAAAGCATGGGTTGATGAAACTGGGGCAGTCGAAGAGAAAGACAGTCATCTAGGCAGAGAAATCAACGTTATACGACTTTTGAATACTGGTATGAATTTTCCCTTTGATAGCATTGAAACATGGTAAAATAATCTATTTGGTGTGGGTGACTTTTTGATTTAACAAGTTGATGTCATAGCTACATAATCATTTCTTGTTCAAAAAAAAAAAAACCCTTCTTACTCTTCAGAGTGTTAAAAGAGGATGGATAGTCAAAAAGTTTCAAAATCCCCAGTAGTTTCTACAAAAAGATACCTATGGAGAAAGAGCAGCCTAACTGGGGCAAATGTTATGTCAAGTTTCAAAGATCTGCTTATTCAAAAAGAATCCAATAATAGAGTCAAAATCGGTGGCTGATGAATTTAACTCGGGCAAATTTCAAATTAAGTTTTAGTGGGTCCCATTTAAGCGCCTTCTTATCTGATGGGAATATAAAATCAGGGTCTAGATCAGCTGTAGGTCCATTCAACTGGGGCAGATTTTGTGATTTTCATTTTAGCCGAGTCAATCACTTCCATGATCGAATGAATCAAGGAGATTAAGCCAAGATCAGTTACAGATCCATTCAAATGCAGCGAGTTTCATCAAAGATGAGGTCATTGATCACAAGCGCGTTGGGAGAAAAGATTCATGCATTGCCATGCATTTCATGCATTACCATGCATCTCATGTATTACCCTACATTTCATGCATTGTTATGTATTTCATGCGTTGCCATGCGTTACCCTGCATTTCACGCATGACCATACTTTTTTTATACATCTTTACATGTTTCATGCATTGTCATGTTTTTCATACATTATTATGCATTTCATACATTGCCATGCATTTCACGGATTACCATACATTTCATGCATTGTCATGCATTACCCTACATATCATGCATTGTCGTGCATTTCATGTGTCATCTTACATTTCACGCATTACCTCACATTTCACACATTACCATACATTTCATGCATCATTATGCATTTCATGCATTGCACACGAATAAAAAATAAAAAAATAAAAAATAAAAAATGAAGAGATGCATACACATAGCGACATATCCTTTCACTCTAGTATTATAAGTTAGCAGCATGCATACCAATAGCAAGATATCACTGCATTATAGCATCGTAAGTTATCAACATGTATACATATAGCAACATATCATTGCATTCTAGCATCACAAGCAGCAATAGAGCACCCTTCATAGTTGTCTTGTTGAATAAGCTTTCAAATGATCATTTGTCATCTATGATTAAGAGATTCCTGTTGTGCTAATATCTGAGCTTGGGTAGCTGACCCCAAGCGCACGTTGATTTATTTGGAAACTGGGGCAGCTGACCCCAGACACGCATTGATTTATTTTGAAACTGGGGTAACAGATTCCAAAGACAAAGGGATTCATTCATTGACGTTCAGACCTTATCCCAGGTGCATTTTTCAAATGGAGTAACCACTTTCCAAACTTTGCTTTCACACCTTATTATTGGTTGAGGTGGCTCGGATCATCGTATCCGTTACGACTCAAATTCTTACATTCAAAGAAAGCCATCATTGTGTCCCATGGCTCGGATCATCGTATCCCTACGACTCAGATTCTTACATTCGAAGCAAGCCATTATTATGTCCCATGGTTCGGATCATCGTATCCCTATGACTTGGATTCTTACATTCGAAGCAAGCCATCATTGTGTCTCATGGCTCGGATCATCGTATACCTACGACTTAGATTCTTACATTCGAAGCAAACCATCATTATGTCCCATGGCTCGGATCATCGTATCCCTACGGCTCGAATTCTTACATTCGAAGCAAGCCATCATTGTGTCCCATGGCTCGGATCATCTTATCCCTATGACTTAGATTCTTACATTTGAAGCAAGCCATCGTTGTGTCTTATGACTCGGATCATCGTATCCCTATGACTCAAATTCTTACATTTGAAGCAAGCCATCGTTGTGTCCCATGGCTCGGATCATTGTATCCCTACGGCTCGGATTCTTACATTCGAAGCAAGTCATCATTGTGTCTCATGGCTCGGATCATCGTATACTTATGACTTAGATTCTTACATTCGAAGCAAACCATCATTGTGTCCCATGGTTTGGATCATCGTATCTCTACGGCTCGGATACTTACATTTGAACTAAGCTATCATTGTGTCCCATGACTCGAATCATCGTGTCCCTACGACTCGGATTCTTACATTCGAAGTAAGCCATCATTGTGTCCCAAGGCTCGGATCATTGTGTCTCTACGACTCGGATTCTTACATTCGAGGTAAGCCATCATTGTGTCCTATGACTCAGATCATCGTATCCTTACGGCTTGGATTCTTACATTCGTAGCAAGCCATCCCTGTATACCTCAGTCTAGATTCTTACATGCAGTACAAATCGTCCCTGATTGGCAGAAATAAACAACTTTTGATTAACCTGAAAAGCCATAGGGAGTTGAAAGACTTGACTAAAATATGTGTTTTTTATCTTTGCAGGTTTATTGCTACAAAAAACATAGGATAGTTCCTACCGTTACATTGAAACAACCAAACCTACAAAGAGCGACAACTGTAGACATCCTATTTTTACCCTAACCAAATAGAACAAGGGGTCCCTTCTTATTATTTTCATTATTATTATTATTACCTTATTATTATTATTATTATTATTATTATTTTATTCAGTATTGATACTTTATTATTATTATTATGATTTTTATTATTATTTATTATTATTATTTTTCTATATTATTAGTACTTTACTATTATTTTGCTATTATCATTATTATCGTTATTATTATTATTATTTTTTTATTACTTTTATTATTATTATTATTATTGATATTATTAGTATTAGTGTTATTAATATTAGTATTATTATTAGTATTATTAATGCTATTATTATTATTATTATTATTATTATTATTATTAATACTCTTAGGGTTTTTGGGGACGGGGCGCCGAGCACAGCCAAAGAAAACAGAGCCAAAAGAAAAACTGAAGCCAGTGGGGCAGGGCGCAGCCGAGCAAAAATAAAAGAAAAATACTCTTGCTTCTTCTTCTTCTTCTCCCCGGAGACACACACAACCGCCGTCACCCTCTCCCATCACCACTCTCTCTGATTCCAGCGGTGCCCCCACGGCCATCCACCCTCACCGCCGCAGTCTCCCACGGCCATCTCCCATCACCGTAGCCGCAACACCATCTCTCTCATACTCTCGTTCGCAGACACTCAGAGACGTCACCACGGCTGAGAAGGCAGCAGCTTGTCTGTCCGGCCACCACCCAGCCTCCCGCGGTTACGACACTACCTAGCCACGACTCCACGAGTCTCCATCCTCACCAACCTCTGCTGCAAACCATACCACTGAGGCCCGAGCAAATCTCTGCAACAGAACTCCCCTGCTCTCAGCCATCATCTCCGGCGGCCCATCACAGCAACCACAGCGCCTCTTCACTCGGCCGCTCAGGCCAGACACCAGACTTCCTTCTCCAAGGAGCCACCTGCCAGAGCCCCCTGCTGCTGTTCGTGAGCCACGAGTCTCGACGGCAAGATCTCCCCGGTAAGTCCCTCTGCTCGTGCACACCGCAACACTGTCCGGTCACTTAAACACACACAAACACACGCACTCACTGCCAACACACACATGCAATTTCATTTTATTTTGGAATGTGGAGCACATCATGGAGAGTTAACAACGAAGTGAGTTTGATAGTTCCTATCCTGGCAATTACCGAGAGTGAACCATCTGCAATTTTGACCTTTTTATTGGCTGCACACGGACTATAGGATGAGAACAATTTGGAGCAACCAGTCATACCATCTGTTAAGGCAAAATCAATTATCCAAGAATGAACAGAATTAGGAATAACACCTAAAAACGCAGTAGCAAGAGAGTTACCCTTCTGTATTAAAGAACAAGATGGAGTTAAGGATAGTTTTGGAGATTGAAACAATTTGTACAGGTGCTCTAATTGCTCTTTGGTAAAAGGGACTGCATCTGAGTTGGTAGAAGGCTCTAGAGTCTCTTCAGCAGTGGTTTGGTAGGTGTGATTGTCATGTTTGGATTTTGGCTTCCAATCTGCTGGTTTCTGGGAATAGTAATAAGCAGATACAGACTTGGTGGCAATAGTGGGATTGGGCGGAATGGTTTCGGAAGTACTGGAAGAGCCGGTTGGATTTCTTTGGGCGCCGGTCATTGCTGACTTATACTACATCATGAGAAGAAATAGCAAAATAGAAAAAGAGCACGAGGCTCTGATACCATGAAGGATTTTTGAGAAGAAGAATAACCATTCTTATTAAATTTCAAGAGACACGATTACAAGATAAATAATAGAGGAAGGCCACTAAATCAGCAAATCAAATAAGCAGATTTCTAGGCTAGAAAACAGGAAACTGAAACTACTAATCTGAAATAGTAATTTCAGATTTTATTCAAAAAATAGAATTTCCTAATTTATTCCCTAGAAATCCGACATTTCAGTACAAACTTTGTGTAGCCTTTAGTTACCTCATATTGATTTCCTCCACCATATTGAAACCTACAAAACCTTGCGTCCAATGATGTGGTATCTAATTTCTTCATTATCTTTGGTGTGATCAAGGTCTCCCAACCACAGGCCTTCTTATACCTCTTGTGTATTCACACCATCATTTCGCACTTAATTGTATCAACAAAGTTAAAAGCGTCTTATCTTGCAATTCAATAGCCCATTCATTGAATGACTCTGCCATGTTGTTGGTATTATGATTTGTTTTCACTCTAGGATCAAATGCATGTCTTGCCCAAGACTCCAATGGTACCTTCATCAACCAATCATGAGCTTTCCCATCCTATTTTTGTAACTTTCTCAAATAATGGTTTATTATGTGCATAGGCAGCCTCCCAAAAGTACGCTCTAAGCAATAACCTTGAGAAATGTGCTCTAAAATTTGCATATAAGTGTCTACAACAATCTGGTGGGTTGCATTAGGCATCTCCCCAGAAATTACATCTGTAACACCCTAACAAAACTATATGCTGCAATAAAAAAAGATTAAAATATTAAGAAATTTAATGGAAAAAACATTCAAGAAGTAACAAGGAAAAAAATAGAAGTTTTATCTCACCCTTTGCCTATCACTCATAAAGCACCAAGGCTTCGCTTCTTCACATCATGTTAAGATCCCACAGAAGTAGGGCATGAAAAATGCCCAATTCTCCGTGTTTTCACTTTCAACAATCACATAAGTGAAAGGAAACAAACCTATATTCCCATTCAAAGCAATTGCAGGCTACATTACACCCCCAATAGGGTCCTTTCAAGTGGCACCCATCTAAGCCAACAAATGGCCTACATCCCTTTAAAAACTCTCGAATCATGGCCTCAAACAAAATGAAGAATCTCTTAAATGTGGGGTTAAGAAATGTTAACCTCTCACATTCTAGCTTTGCTATGATTCCAAGATTTGTTTCTATGACAATACGAGCATATGCAGCCAGCTTCTTGTAGGACTTAACATGGCTCACTTGTTGCTTCTTTAGCTTTATGTCATGCTCGATACAACTGCTTTTGGCTAGGTTCAATTCTATACTTCTGTTGCATTTCAGCCCTAATGCCCTCTAAAGCATATTTGGATTGGCACGCAAGCTACACAATTTCTGAGATA
The DNA here is from genome assembly GCF_029873635.1 of Malania oleifera. Taxonomy (NCBI): domain Eukaryota; kingdom Viridiplantae; phylum Streptophyta; class Magnoliopsida; order Santalales; family Ximeniaceae; genus Malania; species Malania oleifera. The sequence goes on along the minus strand of NC_080417.1, from coordinate 58,430,421 downwards.
TCCATTTGAAGTTGCATTCATATTTCTCACACTTATAACACATGTATGCTATTGTTGGAATGTTTTGATTTTAAATGTCACTCCATCAGGTAATGGGGAGGCATGTATACGCCAAGGGCATCCATTTGCCGCACTCCTAGCAGTTACCTTAGAATATTTTTATCCCTTTTAAGATCAAAGCCTTTTCGGGTGGAGAAGTCCCTCAATGCATCCCTAAATTCAGTGACATTCTTGAAGACTATAAAGGGCTCCAACACTACTGCCCCACCATCATTAAGTCCATCAAACTGTGAGCTTCCATAAGGATGGTTAGTTTGAGTAAGTATATCCAACTTCTTATCTGAACTACTCGCAACATCATATACCTCATCAGAATGATAATTAGAGAGATTACTGTCACTACCATAATCATGTTCTGAAGCCCCAGAAAAGCTATCCATCTCTATTTCTTCCACTTCAAGGATTCCATTCATCATCAACAGAACTAAATCCAAAATGCTTGTTGTCTTGTCCTTCACCTAGACAACCTGTACTTCTTACATTAGAAACACAAGGGACAACAACAAGTTCGTCAATTTCTATGACATTAGGCTGGTTAGCATCTTGAGATGGTGGTGACCCCAAATTAGAAGGCCCTTGTGTAAGTTGAGAATGCAACTGACTAACACTGACTATAACAGGAATATTTTCGATTCCTCTGTACATCTCAAAAAACTCTATCAGAAGTAATTAGAATATCGCCCCTTTTTCCTAGGACCTTGCCGAACAAAGAGATCGCTACATTAGAAGTAGCACAAGAACCCCTCAAAGCAATCTCACACACATCATTCAACAAATGGATATACATATAGGGTCCATTATCGATGCTCTGCCCTTTTCACAACCATACACAACCAGTTCATGGACTGGTTTTGATGCCATCTTCAACTGGGGGAAAAAAATACGCAAAACGCGTATTTAGCAAATCATACAAGTCTTGGAAAGGGAGGAAACATTTGACCTAAACATGGACATGCAATATGCAAGATTGTTAAAAGGCCACTGTGTAGCATATATCATTTAGGGATTTTCACATTAGAAGAACCAAGAAAAGGCCATTCAAAATGAAATCACAGTGCCATTCAAAATCTCAACAATGCAAAGGCCATTTCAGCACTAAGGGCCAACACACAGAGATGCATAAATTCAGGGAGAGAAACCCACGAGCCACTGGTATCCAACCCACAAATGCTTCCTGTCACAAACCTGCTCCATGATCCCACCAAGGCTGAAGGAGTCATTGGTCCCCAAATCCACGAATGCTTCCACCTCAAAGCTATGGACTTGCTCCATGAACCCACCAAGGTCGAAGTTGCCACTGCTCCCCAAAATCACGTATGCTTCCCCCTTTAAGTCAAGGACCTGCTCTACAAACCCACCAAGGCTGAAGGAGATGAATATTCAAACTCTTCCTACAAACCCTAAACGTAAATAGGGTTTTAGAGATCTTTGGTGAGAGGCTATTTGATCAGGGGTTGCTGGGAATGGAGGCTAATCGGGAGAGGGGAGGATGGGGATGATCAAGGGCAGGATCGAGGGGAGGATGGAATCAAACACTGACTTGGTTGCAAACAGGTGACCCCTGCAAGTTTCAAGGGCATATTTATCCGAATATTTTCTTTTGACGGTGTTAATTATCCATCACTCACAGGGGAGGTGTCTGGGATTTAAGAACTTCAGGGGAGGTCCCCGCCTTTTGGTAAACCTCAGGGGAGGTGAGTTTTTGTCCTAAATTTTAATTTTCTAATCAGAAATTATATTGTCTTTTTTTTTTTTTTTAAATTATAGAATAAATGTGAAAAGGAGAATATTATTTGCTAAAAAAATTTGATTTATGCAATTAGCTCTTAATTTTACCAAACAGTTCTGCGCCAGACACTTCATAGGCTTAAAATGGAAAACAATGCTTATTTGGATACTAAATAATTCCACATTCAGATTTTGAGACTGCCCGTGACTATGGCAAAGAAGATCCTTAATAGTTCTAATACAAGGAAGAAGAAGAAGAAGAGCAAGAAATCAGGCCCAGATGCTGTAGCCATGAAGCTGAAGACTCCTAAAGACAACCCCTTTGAGACCATATGGTCTCGAAGAAAGTTTGATATTCTTGGCAAGAAGCGTAAAGGCGAAGAACATCGTGTTGGCCTAGCTCGCTCTCGGGCCATTGAAAAGGTATATTCTTATATGTGCTGCATTCTATTTTCACACATACAAGTGTGTGAATTCTGTTATATATTCTTTAGCCAACATGTGGAATTTGTGCAATGGCAGAGGAAAAAAACTTTGCTGAAGGAGTATGAACAGAGTGGGAAGTCATCTGTATTTTTGGATAAGCGTATAGGGGAGCAGAATGATGCACTTGGGGAGTTCGATAAGGCCATTATGCGGTCTCAGGTTGAGCGACAGGTAAGCTTTTATTGAAGTTTTCAGGGTTGCTGAATTGCAGAACATGTCATTGAGTAAGTTACTTGATGCATTCTTTTTTTTTTTCGGAAAAAAAGGAAGGACAGTTAGAAAAAAGATGGTTTTAAATTGTATATTTAATATTGTTTTGACTTCAGCAAAATGTAAAGTTTTACCCAGATTAAGCCAAGTAGTTGTATTATGATTCGTTGTGTGGAGGTGTTTATTTGAGACTTACATTTTCTAAGATTCTCTTTCTTTGTTTCCTTTTTTTTGGCTTCATTTTACATGTTCTTGGAAATTAAATTTGTGCTTCATTCTTTCAAATTGATCTAAATCCCTGTGAGTTCTCACGATTATATTTATTCTTATTCTAAAATATATTATGTAGTTGAAACTAAACAAGAAGAGCAGATATAATTTATCAGATGGGGAAGAAGATGAACTTGACATTCAAGGTCTTGGTTCTTTCTTGGAAAGGGATGATTTTGAGGATGAAATACAACCTGATGACGATGATGACACAGAAAATGCTGGCACTGAGAGTATGCATGCTCTTCTTGTTCTTGTATGTTATATTTGATATTTTAGGCAGATAAGCCTAGTTGCAATTTTATTTTATTTTGTTGATTGAATTCACTTTCATTTGTATATTGAAGTTAAATTTATAAACAAAATATCGTAAGTGTATTATGTGAGAACTGCAGGACTGGCACTAGAAGGCATAGATTATTAGTAAGTTTGTTATCTTTTTGAGTTTTGAGGTGTTTTTTGTCTTTAGTTAAAAACTAAGAACCTGGAAACTCTAGGAGGTTGAGTTTTCATAAGCTGTTTTGTGCCTTTGTTGTTTGTTTTGTTCAATTTTTGGGGATAATGTATTGGCCTCACTCCTTTTGTTCTCCCTTGTATTTTTTTTAATGAATGACATCTTTTGCACAATACTAATTAATTCTGCCTCTCCTCTGAGTTCTCAATAGGTGTGGCTTCTCACCATTGCCTGGTCTGGTAAACAATAGATTAAAAGTAGGTAGAGGGCCTGTTTGAGATAGAAAGGAATTGAAGCTATATAGCAAAGTGGAGAGATCATCAAAAGGTTCATTGTACCAACTCTGAATGTTTTCTTGGCAATTGTAAGGAGTACTCTTGAGCCTTGCCTCTTTGATCCTGAAAATCAGTGAGGAAAGAAATGCCTAAAGTTGACATTTAAACACCAGATTCCATGACATCTTCTTTTCAGTCTCAATTCAATTTAGGTCACTGTTTTGATTTGATAGATCTTAGAAGCCTTGTCGAATGCTTTTCCATAACCTATGTTTAATGTGCATGTAGTTAAATCTTTTACAATTTTAGGCATATTTACCAGAAACAAAATTTCTGCACTATCTAAATTCTTTCCAATTTAGAATCACATAATTATTCTTTTGTTGCCAAGTAATTTACACAGAAGGCCTTTTGTCTCCCCTCAGACCTTTTCAGAATTTCCTCAATTATTTGATTGACAGAGGTAATTGCTCAGAAAATAGAGATGGATAATATAAGGCTGTGTGGATGGGGAGATCATGAATTCTTGATGCAGGTAATCATCCCTCCCCAGATTTCTCTGTTATCCCCAAATATAATAGTAACTTCTCCTGGTAAGCCATTGTTATTTGCGAAGAAATGGAGGGCTTTGCAAATTGCTACTTTAGCAGGTTTTTGTTTCTCTTCTTTTCTTTACTTTTTTGCCCTGTAGGATTGAACTCTTCTTTCGGTCCTAATACGATATCTTCTTTTGTCTAAAAAATTGCCTACAGACCTCTCAGAAAGCACACACCTGAACACTCATAAACAAGAACTTTTACAATTATAATATTTTATCAGCCCCAGAATTCTCAAAATTTTCTCAAATATTTATGTATTTGAGATTTTGAGGTGAGCACTTAAAGGCACAATTTTAAAAGTCATCCATTACTGTAACAGTATTAGTGCCGGTATCATTATAGGATGATGCCTACGAAGTGTCCTGATTCACATCTGCATAATCTGATATTATCAGCTATAGCATTGTTAACAGCTGTTTTACACGCTGTTACTGTCTGCTGCAAGCTGTTATGCCTTCAGACTAGTTTGTTAATTGCTCTTCAATTTTTACATCAATCTTGTACTTCTTAAAATCATTTCAAGCTTTTAAAACTTGAAATAGAGTTTCTGAACAATATTCATCTTATTTACTATGGAATAGTCAAGAATCTAACTCAAATTATTTGAAGAGCAATGAGTGAGCTTAAACTTTTTGGAGATTTTAATGTTTATTTAGAGTTTTTGGCAGGAGAAAAGATACTAGTAGGTTGTGAGACTGTTCTGTCTTTGTGGTGACTTGGGCCATTTTGCTGGAGAGAATGCTTCTGTCTTCAATGGCTGTTTTCTGAATTTTTGGTTTCTGTTGGAGTTGCATCTCCTTGGTCATTTTATCTATTTGTTTCAAGAGTGTATGTTTTTTAAACTGTAAGTGGGGTCAACTGGCTTTGTCAGCTTGATATTTCTTGTTTTGTTTTTTTTTTTGTTATTTTTAATATATGTTTTTTATTGTTTATCTTTCATAGAGAATCCTTTGCCCTCCTCTTTGTATTTCTTTCTTTAATAAATATATATTTTTTTCTACAAGAAATGATTATTGAAGACCATTTTTTGGGTGCAAAATTCTAATAATGAAAATGTGAAGAAAGGCAAATGAAGACGATAAACATGACAAAGTCACTTTCAGGTTGACCTTGCAAAGCTTTCAAAAATGCCCCATCAAATGCATTTTTTTTTTATTTCCATTTTTCCATTTTTAAATTTTTTGGAAAATTGAAAATTTGCTTTACTTGTAGTCTTTAATGAGGGCCGTAGAAGGAGTCACTATTATATGGAGCCTCATGAGATCATACTATCATAGGTTGCCTGTTAAATCTCCCTAAGTTGTGGTCATACTTACTAGTGTGCTGCAACTCCCCTGGAACTGGGATCTGGGTTGCATCCCAGTTCGCAGTTTTTATTTGCTCCAGATTGTGATGGCATGCGATTCAGATCTATATAATTAGTGACCTAATCATGCTGTTCAGAGTTTCACTGCAGATAGAAGAAGCCCTTATCCCTGGGGGTGTGCTATCTGTCGGTTCAGGTGGACAAAATGAACTGAATTTTTTCTGTTTTGTATGAGAACAAACCAAACCGAACTGATTTAATGGAAGAAACTGGACCAAACCTATTTAATTCTGTTCTTCATGGTGAAAACTGAACCAAACTGCCAAAATTCCCTACTGAACTGAATTGGGCTAACAGAGATTTTACAAAATCAATGGGGGCACGCAGATTTCAGTTTGGTTCCAACTCCCTCTCCAACTGTTTCTGTCCCAACCTGTGTGAGGTTGTGGCTGTATTGAAACTTGCAATGAACTACTACAAAAAGAAGAGAATATCGAGAAGAGGAGGGAGTAGAAGTAGAAGAAGAAGCATTGGAGTTGGTTCAAGATACCCAAACCTTGAAGGCTCCTGCTGGCTGTAATGTCCAGATCGGACCCTTTGCAGAACTTCTGGAGGGGCAGTTCACTTCTCCGCCGCATCCAAATCTACTGGACCACTGCCAATTGGAGAAGATGATAAACTAGTGAAGCTTCCAAAAAATCGTTAGAATAAGTCCTCTGACAAGATTTGTTGGTTCTGAGGTGTGATACTGCAATGATTTTGGTTTCTACCCCCATCCTCCTCGGCTGCTTCGTTCAATTGTTCTCTCCTCATGCACCGTTTCTCCCTCTGAATCTGCAACGCTGTTGAAGAATACACCCTCGTCCACCACAAGCCTTCTCGAATTACTGTGAAGAACCCCCGATTGTTCCATCAGTGTGAGCAAGGTGCAAGGCTGCAAGCTGCAAGCAAAAAGGGGCATGGGCGGCTGGGCCTTCTGGTGTTGGACTAATGTGAACTAAATTGGACAACTTCGGTCGGTTCGGTTCAAACTGAACTGTGTTTCGGGAAAATTGAAATCCGAGCTGATTTTATTTTGGTAGGATAATTTGGACCAAACCGAACGGAAGTTACTATGAAACCAAACTGACTGGGCCCAACTAATTTGGTTCTGTCAGTTATTTCAGTTTCCACCGAAATCTGCACACCCATTTCCACAACTCTCTGTTTCTCCCCCTCCCCCTCCCCGCCCCTCCTCCTCCTCCATCTCTCCTCATAACAAGTGAATGAAAGTCAATTTGGGGCTGTCTGTTGACAGTCATTGGTAAGGGATATATATTTCTTCAAGTAGTGAAACAAGCCCTTGATTTTTGTTTTTAATATTTATGTCACAAGCTTAATTATTTTAATGCTTGCTATTGGTGCCAAACTTAAGTCTGTAAAAACCCTCAATTATGTACAGTTTGAGGTATAATCCCTATCATTTTAATTTTTCCCACATGCCAAATTATTAAATGAACTATATTGTTTGATCTTAACACCTCTTCTTGTTTTGTTTCTCCAAATAAACTCTTAATCAAGAAGCACTTGGGTCAAAAATGTTTTCTTAAGATCAAATTCAATATTTAGTAGGTGACCCGAATAAATGCTTCAAAGCATACCTCTATCCAAAGTAGTGCACCAACAAAGCCTAACCCTTGCGCACAACATATCAAGTAAGTGAAGTACCCTGCCCACATATCCCTACCATGACCTACAATTTACCACAACTGGGCAACTGTGTCTGGGATCTCACCCTCTTTTCAATTTAAGCTTTTGTGATTGGTTTTCACTTTTCGGGCAGAGTCACATCATAAAACATCCATTGCACACTGATTCAGCAGGCTGCTAGGTTTTTTTATTTTTGATGATCAGCCCTCATTAATAGTTAGGGCCCAGAAATGAAATTTCCATATGGATTACCTTCCAAAGCTCTCTAAACCTCTATTTTTCCTCTTAAACATGGTTTTGTTGCAACTTGCTATAGTGATACCCCTGCTTATCAGTGTTATCACTGCTGTTGATGAAGTTGTTCCTTGGTTACTGATTTTTATTCTAAAATATTGTGGCTGCATTCTGTAATTGCTTCTTCTCTAGGCTTGGGTTTATATGCTGCATTATAGCAAAGTGTTCTTTTTGTCTGCAGAAAAGTCAGCTATCCTGAAACATGTTGGTGCTTATAATGTGCAAGAGCCATTGGTAATGGGTTCAATGGAAGGAGAGGATCAGGTGAGATCCCCATTATGTTACCTTGCTTATGGTATCTTTTTGTCTTATATCTGCATATGACATTTCCTGTTATTCCTATATCACTAACCAGAATGAGGATTTTTTTTTATAAAATTTTTATATTTAATCTTTTCAGCTAGATGAAGGCTGGAGTTGCGGTACTCTAGATTTGATTTTAACATGACCGTTGGTTAATTCACTTTATGTATTGCCTTTTAGTCTTGTTGTGTCTTATTAATTATAAGAAAAAATGGGATATAGAGGAACGAGGAGGAAGCAAGGTAAAAAGGAGAAAAGATCAATATTAGTTTCTTGAAAGGGTCGTGCGGCGCTAATTTGAATTATGTGTCTAGTTTTGATTGTGAGTCTTATTAGTTGGGAAAGAAGCATCTTGTCCCTATTGTTTCTCAAGTCAATAAATAGGTTGCAAGCCCTTTCATGTTAGTCTATTTTGATGTTTGGGGTCCTAGCAGAGTTGTGTCCAAGTTGGGTTTCCGGTACTGTGTAACTTTTGTGGATGATTATTCAAGGATAACTTGGCTTTATTTAATAAAAGATCATTTTGAGTTATTTCTTATATTTTTTGCCTTTTGTTATCAAATAATGACTCAATTTGGTTTGCTAGTTTGAATACTTCGGAGTGATAATGCTAAAGAGTATTTTTGTACACAATTTACTACTTGTATGACTTAGTTTGGTATTGTTCACCAATCATTCAGTGCCCACACTCCTCAACATAATGGGGTTGCAGAGAGGAAAAATAGACATCCTTGAAATCACTAGCACCTTACTTTATCAAATGCATGTACCTAAAGTGTTTTGGAGTGATGTTGTACTTACTGCTTGCAATATGATCCAGTGTTTTAAAAGGCTCAATCGAGGCTCGCCTCAAGGCAAGGTATGCTTAAAACGCCTTGAGGCTCAATCTAAAATACCAAATTCCAAAAAGGCTAACGCATTACATGCTAAGGCTTACGCATTTTTGCAAAAAGCACGCCTTTTGCGCCTTTTTAGTTGAGGCTTATGCATTTTGGGTGTGTGATTCTCAAGTTAGAATTGGTTAGAAAATTTTAACTACATGTTTGTACAAAAGGAATGTCATAATATGAGTTTATTTCTAAAACTCTTGAACCTCAACCTTTCCAAAATAAGTGGACTTGTATCTTAAGTCATAAAATAGTTTGAACTTTGTAATGGTATAGCTATCTCTTGTCATGATTTATGTCATATATTCAAGTTAGCAATTTTTGAATGACGAACAAGCATTTTGTGAAGTACATATAGTTTTTCTTTTTTTTACATTATATTTGTGATTTTCTTTACTTTTACCTTAATTTAAATATATTTAATTTATTTAACAAATTTGTATCTTAAAAAACAAATTCTCAAAAGGCTTATGCCCCAACACCTTAAGGCTTACACCTCGCCTTTTGAGGGTTAAAATGCCTCGCCTTATGCCTACGCCTTTTAAAACATTGATATGATCAAAGGGATGCCATCTTATGTTCTTAGTGGTAAAATTCCCTACTCCATTCTCTTTTCAAATTCACCTTTATTTTCCCTACCTCCTCGTATATTAGGGTGTGTGTCCTTTATTCATCAACTAACTCCTAGGGTGGATAAGTTGGATCCTTGTGCAATAAAATGTGTCTTTTTGAGCTACTCACATCCTCAAAAGGGATATCATTGTTATACTCCTACACTCCATTGCTTCCTTGTTTTTGTAGATGTTACCTTCTTTGAGTCTACACCTTACTACACCCAATTTTTAAGTGCTTCTGGTTCAGTGAATCTCTTCCTCTGCTTAATCATTTAGATTCTAGTTTGCTGTCCTTGCCCAATCAACCATCTGTGTCTCTATGTAATTTGAGTCCTCATCATAGTCTTAATCATCCAAATTTGCAGATGGTATTCACAATGGAGACTCCAAGGAAGAGAGTCCCTTCTAGCTTCTACTACCATGCCTTTGGTTTCCTCATCTAATGACCATATTTTCCATGATGTTATCTTCCCATTGCTGTTTGAAAAGGTAAACGCACATGTACCCAACATCCCATTTCCAACTATGTTTGTAATGACTTCTTATTAGCTTCCTATTATTGTTTTGTTACTGCTTTATCATCTACTGCCCTTCCTAAATCTATTTTGGAAGCCTTAGCCCATTTTGTGTGGAGGAAGGCAATGGTTGAAGAGATGAATGCTTTATAGGACAATGGTACTTGGGACTTGGTATCTCTTCCTCTTGACAAGTCTGTGGTTTGTTGTTGTTGGGTATACACTGTGAAAGTCAACCTTGATGGTTCTATGGCTCGCCTAAAAGCATGCCTTGTTGCTAAGGGGTATACTCAGGCGTATGATTTGGATTATTCTGACACTTTTCTCTAGTTGCCAAACTTACATCTGTACGTTTGTTCATCTCCTTGGCTACCACTTGTCACTGGCCTCTGAATCAATTAGTTGTGAAGAATGCCTTCGTGCATTGTTATATTGAGGAGGAGGTCTATATGGAGCAAGCACCTCGGTTTGTTGCTCAGGACATGGTTAAATCGCGGTAGCGGGTAGCGTAACATATGGTAACGGGTGTAACGGGAAGCGGGAGTAGCGGATTTTACATAATGGGAAGTGAGTGTAATGACTGTGAATTTTTTTCAAACACGTACAACCTTATGCATATTATTGTAATTGAATGTTTTAAGCTCTTAATCCTTCTTAGAAAGAGTTTTAGTTTATTTTGGATCCTTTAGTTCAACTAAGTTGTTTGGTAAGGGCAAGAATTTTACATTTGTTTTAAACCACCATTGACAAAAAATTACGTGTGTGTGTGTATTTATACTTTCTCATTATGCGTGATAAATTCTTATGTGTGAGAGATTAATTAATAAAACAAAATTTGTTATACACTCCATTAATCTATTAGATACATAAGTAAAACATACAAGTAATACAAATATTATTATTAGGAAAAAAAAAGAAGAAGGTTGAAGCTGAAAAATATAGAACATAGATATCAAATTGCTAATGTTATCAAAATAAAATGTTTTCCTAACAAGTTAGTATTTCCAAATTGTTAATTAATGCATCTCTTTTGAGTATTTAATAAAAAAGTAAATTTTGTTTCATTATCATCCTCATTATATTCTTTTCTCCTTCTTGCCACATAGTATATTGAGAGTGATTTATGGAAGGGGGGAAATAGAAGTGAGAAGAAAAAGCAAAAAATAAAATAATTTTTTTGGTATAACAATCTTGTAGTGGTTACATCATACATGGTGGCCTTTACATAACGGTCGCGGTCCGTAACAGCCGCTACAACTGTGATTTTTCTTCCCACCGGTTTCGAGGTGTGTAATAGTATCAAGAACCTAATGTTGCGGCCATTATTTAACCATGGCTTAGGAGGAGTTAGGTGTAGTGTGTTAGCTCAAGAAGGCACTCTATGGTAGGTGTAGTGTGTTAGCTCAAGAAGGCACTCTATGGTTTGAAACAGTCTCCCAGAGCATGGTTTGGTCGATTCAGTATTGTAGTACTTGAGTTTGGTCTTTTGACGGTGTGCAGTGGATCACTCTGTGTTTTATCATCATACTTCATCAAGTAGGGTTCTCCTTGTTGTGTATGTGGATGATATTGTTATTATAGGTGATGATGATAAAGTTATTTAGAGTCTCAAACTTCTTCCATAGACTAAGTTTCAAACTAAATATTTAGGACTGTTGAATTACTTTTTGAGTATAAAAGTATGTACATCTTGTATGGGAACTATTTTGTCACAAAGGAAGTATGTTCTTGATTTGTTGGATGAAATTGGATTATTGGGATCCAAACCGGTTGATACACCCATGGATTCTAACAAGAAGTTAGTGTCAGATATTGGTGATTTGTTGCCTAATCCTGGACGGTATTGGAGACTCGTTGGAAAGTTGAATTATCTCACAGTTACTGGGCTGGACATATCTTTTGCAACAAGTGTTGTGAGTCAATTTTTGGATTCTCTGAGACATCTCACTGGGACACAGTAATTCACATCTTGAGATATCTCAAAGGTACATTTGGGGGAGGTCTTTTATATAGAGATTAGGGTCACACTTATATTCTGGCATAGACAGATGCATATTGGGCTTGGTCGTCTTTTGGCCGAAGATCCACAACTGGGTACTGTATCTTGGTTGGTGATAATTTGGGTTCTTGGAAGAGTAAGAAACAAACTGGTGGTAAGGTCAAGTTTTGAATTAGAGTACAGAGTTATGACTCACACTATGGAGTTGATGTTTGATAATCAAGCTGCTCTTCATATTGCCTCCAACCCGGTCTTTCATGAGCTAACAAAACACATTGTTCAGGAGAAACTTGTGCAGAAACTCGTTATGTGAAGTCCAATATGCAGCGTGGTGATTTGTTTACCGAAGCTTTGGGGGGTGCTTATGTTCAATTTGTTTGTAACAAGCTAGGAGCATGTGATATTTATGCTCCAGCTTGCGGGGGAGTGTTAAATGTTATTTTAGTCTTTTAGTATTATAATTATTATTAAATGTTAGTATGTTAATTAGTGAGAGTTAGTAAGGGTATTATGGTTATTAGTATGTATTTGATTTTTATTATAAATAGAGGGAGATACCTATCTTCAAGTTAGGTCATTCATTTAATCAAAATTTCAAATTAAAGTTTTATTTAAATAGTGAGTTAAATAATAGTCAAATTCAAGAACTCGAGTGATTATTAGGGGGAAAAGTCCATTACAAAGTAACTGACTAATGCTTGCATAAGAATATTGGTATGTTATTCTGCTTACTGCTACTTCTTGTGCTTTGATATGGGGCTGTGTTTTCCATCCTTTTTATTTCTTTCGGCATTATATTGTTATATTAAAATTTATTACGTGGTAAAAAAATTAAAATTAAGTGCAAAGTTTATAAGATTAGTAAAGTTCTTTCGACACTGATTTATTTCTCCATTATTTTGTTTATATATATATATATATATATGGATAGAAGAGATATCTTTTCTTTTGTTTCCATCTTATCTAAGAGTTTGTTTTTTGCTTTCCTTTTTTTGATTTTGTTGCTTTCTTTTTTTTGATTTTGGGATAAATGGAGAGCTCTGTTAAGGAAGAGAGAAAGTGACCACCAATTTACTTTTTCACATGCGCCCATTTCTTAGTCAATCAGTGATGTCTTCTCTAGAACCTTTATACAATTAAGATTTGTCCTTTGACATTCTTTTTGGTTACAAATTTGGGCTGAGAGAAATGAAAATTTTCAATTTTTTTGGAGCGTGTGAGAACCCTTTTGCTGGCTGATTATTAGTTTCTAAAATATTCTTAATTTTGTATGTATTCTGTCAAGTCTAGTGACCAAAATTTGATTATATGTGCTAATTTAATCCATTGTGATGTTTCTTTTTGCTGGATTACTGTGTGAGTTGCATATTTATATTTATATTTTTAATTTTTTATCTACCCATTTACCTTTTCGAAACTCTGCATTGGCGGAAGCCTGGATGATGGGTTTTTGTTTCCCTTTTTTGGAATCTGGAATTTGATGTTTTCTCTTTCCAAGATTATATTTCTGGACTCTACTGTAACAAGGGTCAGCTGCTGAACTGTATTCCTTTCAGTTATGAGGAAAGTGATTGAAACCATTTTGGAAATCAGTTCAGTCTTTGCATTTATCTATCAATAAAGTTGGTCTATTTTTTGCCCATAATGAGACCTTATTGACAATGGCCTGCACCTGATTCATGTGATGACTTGTTTGATGCAGAAGCACAAAAGCAAAAAGGATGTTATGGAGGAGATTATTTCAAAGAGCAAATATTACAAGGTGGTGATCTTTCTATAGTAATGAGGTTTCTTAGTAGACTTCATTCCTGACATTCATTTTTCTCTTTCGCTGTTTTTGCAATTTCTAACCAGGCCCAAAAAGCAAAGGATAAGGAAGAAAATGAACAATTTATTGAACAATTGGATAAAAATTTCACATCCTTGACACAATCCGCGGGCTTATTATCATTGACTCAACCAAGCAAGATGAGTTCTTTGAGGGCCCTTGTTGGCAAGGGGATTCCAGATGACCAATCAACAAGGGATGAATTACCCACTACTCAGAATGTAGACTCTTCAAAGCAGGTATGGTTCTAAAGTGTTGGTTGCTCCCACACTTTTAGGGACTTTTTCTAATTAGTTCTTGATACCACAGGTTTCTAAAGGTGTATTTTTTTTGAAGCCATTTGGGATCATTGTCAAAAATTATGAAAATGAGAAATGAAAACTAAAGAAGAGAGAAATAGAAACTAAAAATTGAATAATGAAAATACAAAAAACACAAATTAAAATTATTATAATAAAAAAATCAATTAATTATAATTACTTAATTATCATATTTATAAACTCACTTTTTAGTGCTTAAAGAAAAATCCTATCGAATATGACAATTGAAAAGGTAAAATTATTTTTTGAATAACTTTTATTTTTTTCAAATTTGTAGAAATTTTATGGATATTTCTACTTTAATTATATTTTAAATTTCACGTGGTCATTTTATTTTAAGTTAAATTAAAAAATATGTATAAAATCAATGATTTAATTGACAATTGAATTCTAGATGTATTATTGTGACACTAAAAAACCATAAAGTCTAGTTGACGATTTTGCAAAAATAACTTGAAAACCAACAACAACGATAGAAAACTAGCAATGTAACAAACGCATTGTCTTAATCTGTTTCTTCTGTGTACCTCAATGAAAAAAAAAAAAAAAACAGAACATGAAATTGATGCCAAACGGCCACTTAGTTTTTTTGTTTAGTACTTTTTTTTTTCCCTGCTTCAACTTGACATGCTATATTCTTTTGTCATTACAATGCATTAGAACACTGAAACAGGTTTTCTAATCCTTCTCTATCCCATGTGCCATTTAATTCATTATTCACTTTTCCATGATGTGAATGCCTGGCTTCTATAGTTGTAGCATTGTTTTAATGTTTGAGAATATGAATTTGTTATTGAAGTTGTATTGGGTGAATTTGGACCAATTTTAATACAAATTTGCATGTAATTTTATTTAAATTTATACAATTTCAAATTCATGGTCCCAAATTCATATTCCAAATGCAACCTTAGATTTTTGTTGCAATTACAGAATTTTGATTGTTGGATATAAAATTATATGCCGTCTTTTGCAGGAACAACCTGATTCTTATGACAAACTCGTCAAAGAGATGGGATTAGAAATGCGTGCTCGCCCATCAGACAGGAGGAAGACACATGAAGAGATCGCGGAGGAAGAAAGGGAACGATTGGAGCGATTGGAGGTATGTTTGTATGTGCTTACAGATATACACATCCAGGTGTTTGATGTACCTCTATACAATACTCACATTTCAACAGGGACTTGAGGTTTGCAGATGGAAAGTTCTATGAATTCAAATGGGGGGACAAGGATGTGAATTTGTTATGAATTTACTAAATCAGATTTATGCATTTATCTTTATCTGATTGATGCATGTATATGGAAGAACGTCATAAGTAGAATGCTAAAGAAATACTTAAGTATGTTGGCAATAAGAAGCATAATTCATTTTCTCTGTTGTACAGCTTTTAATGTAAAAATGTGTACCTGTATTTAGTTGCTGAAACCAATGTGTAAAGGTGGGCATGTGTGTCAATTAGATGTGTGTGCAACATTGCGAATCATCAATGGGGAGAACTATATGGCTTGCTAATCATTTGTGGACTTCTCTATAGTTTATGATTTTATGTAGGCCAATTTGATGTTAGTATGATTAATAAGCATTGTATTTGTGAATGCACCTTCCACAGCAATCGTATAATCTGGAAGTAGGAAGCAATAAAAACTATGTTTTTAACAGTATCTTAGGGATACATGGTGGCAGCATGACTGGCTTATGTCTCTCTCTTGAGTCCTAATCCTTATTGAGTAAATGCGCAACTGCAGTATGCGAGGTCCAAGATGTTGACTGTCATTGGTTATATTTTCTCTTGCAAGTAGCATCATCCTTTTCTCTGATCTCAAATTAAAGTGTTTGGAATGACATTGTGGAAGTGATTTATAGGACTTATATCTCAAATTAAGAAGAAAAAAAAAAGTAATTTATTCGAGTCACCCTCTTGCATTGTGTATCATTTTACCCTCATTGCTATGAATGTACCTGTACATGACTAGTTTTTAGAAGAGAAACCTAAAAGAATTTTAGTTGATCCTAAAGCTTAGGAGTTTATTATCTCTTAATGGTTATATATGTCACTAATATCTTGAGAAATTTAAATTGCAAATCATTGTCCAATTTCTTCTTCTTGTTTTTTTTTTTTTGGCTTGGTTCTAATTATGTTTTATAATCAAAACTCAGCTGGTATTGTGCATCGGTTTAAATTACGGAATTGACTTCAAACTCTGTGATTTAATTACTTGTATAATGGTTTTTGTTTTCAGGAAGAGCGTCAAAAGAGAATGCTTGCAAATGATGACTCTAGTGACGAAGATGATGATGCTCCAAAGGATGTTGAAAGCCCTTCTGTTCCAAGGATTAGATCCATTTCTGGGGATGATCTTGGTGATTCATTTTCTTTTGATGAAGAATCCAAAGCTAAAAAGGGCTGGATTGATGAGATTCTTGAAAGGGAGGAGGAGAATGATTCTGAAAGCAAAGATGGTGAATCTTCTGAGGATTCAGAAAGCGCTGAAGATGATGCTGATGAGGAAGGATCTGATGAAGGTAATGGTGAATCTGAGAAGAATTCGTTGAAGGATTGGGAACAGAGTGATGATGAAGATTTTAGAACAGATTTAGAAGAAGGCGAAGAGGATGATGAAGGTAGCAATGAGGATGAAGGAAAAAAGCTGGAGTCGAAGGGCCATAAACTGGCAATTGGCAATGACGTAGCAGAAATTAGGAAAGGAAATTCAGATTCCTTAGATAACAAGAAGATAACTAGTGGTAAACAGCCTTCAACTGGAAAGGAGTCCCTTCCCTTTGTAATTCAATCTCCAAGTAGCTTTGAAGAGTTAAGCGCATTGCTAGAGAATCGATCCAATGTTGACATTCTTGAGGCAATTAGTCGAATTCGTAAATCCAGTCCAATCAGTTCAAGGGAAGAAAACCGGAAGAAAATGCAAGTATGAAAGTTGATACTACCATTTGCCTGCTATTTGATTTGAAGATAATTTTTCTATTGTGCAATTCATTTAAATTATTTACCAAAACAAGTGGCTTCAATTGAATCATCTAAGCCTTAGATTTGGCTTTGCACTATTGGGCCATTATCTTTCAGGTATAGAGTGGAGCTAGTTCTGAATCTTCTGGGACTACAAGAAGGGAATTATGACCTCTGGGTGTAAAAGAATTTCGTATTGAAAGGATACTGTTGAGTAGTCGTGTGCTAGCCTATATGCAAACTCATACATCATGCTCCTGTAGGTGTCAGAATGAATCCAATTATATAGAGTTGTAACTGGTGATGGAGATTAAGGAGATTATTTGACCAGGCCTCTTTTTGAATCTGAAATTGCCATGGATTTTTTTCCTATTCATCTACCCTGATACTTTTTAATGATTTATACCTGGAAAAATAATTAAGCAATTTTTTGAAGGGAGTGGCAGTTGATAATGATTTATTAAGGTTGCTTGTTAAACTTAGCTGAGTGAAAAGATGCAATATGTAGCAGACAAAGCTATCATACCATATGGTAGGGCATGATATATGCAGCTGCACAATTGGAGAGACTGTTCAACTTAGCTGACTATTTTATTTGACTCATTTTAAGTTACTTTTCTCTCCCTCCCCATCTCCCTGTCTCTCTTTTGTCATTCCTTCACTTTATGCAGTTGGGAAATTAGTCAGCCCTTTATGAGTGGCAATATGACCCTTAGCTTATGGGAAAATGGAGATTAATTTGTCATCAAACTCGTTCATGTCTTGACTATTGTTGTTGGGTGGAATCTCTACAGGTGTTTTATGGTCTACTATTGCAGTATTTTGCTGTCTTATCAAATAAAAAGCCATTGAATTTCATCCTGCTGAATCTCCTTGTCAAGCCATTAATGGAGATGAGTGCGGAGGTCCCGTACTTTGCAGCAATCTGTGCTCGTGAACGGATATTACGGACTCGTATGCAGTTATGTGAAGCTCTCAAAAACACAGGTTGGCTTTGATGATATTAAGTGGTGTTGGTTCTCCTAATTATATTATAGTGGACTTAGTGTGGTTGAGCTCGCCTATTCTAATCATTGCAGGGGCAAGTTGTTGGCCTTCTTTAAAAACATTAGGACTCCTCAGACTGTGGTCCATGATATTTCCATGCTCTGATTTCCGTCATGTTGTCATGACCCCTGCACTATTGCTGATTTGTGAATATCTGATGCGTTGCCCCATTATGTCCGGTCGGGATGTTGCCATTGGCTCTTTCCTATGCTCCATGGTTCTTTCTGTATGTGCCACTTACCTTTCTGTTTCTTTTCTTCAATCTCTACATTGTTGATTTGAAGTGATCAATATCAGCATACAGTGGAGTGTTTGATTATGTCTAAGGAGCAATATTTCTCCTCTATCATTTGTTCAAATGGGAATAAATTCTCATCTATTGGATGGTGATGGAAGGTGTCTCAGTGCTCCTGAGACGTACTTCCAAATGCCTATTTTCATTTTGATCATTTAGTTTGACTCTGTATTTCCTGTAAATATTTTCTTCTTGTTTGCTAACCTGCCATTCTCAAGCGTGTTGCTCTTTGTATGTACCCTGCTGCTATTTTGCTTTGCTCTTATTATGTTGTGAGTGTTTCATGTTTTTCAAATACCAGTGGCTTAGAGACATTTACCTGATTTTTCGATTCCCAAGAAATTTGTGGTGTAACTATTTTTGTTTGTTGCATTGGCATTTTCAATGGGTCATTTCTACTATTTGCAATTGACAACATAATGATTTTCTGCTATTAAATTCCATTCCATTCCATAAGAATATTATCTCTTTTTCCAATTATACAGTGATGTGAGTTTTTTTGTATGCAAATAACTTTCTAACTAGTAATAATTTAACTATTGCAATTAATAGTTGCATTGGTCTTTGTGAATGAGCTTGGGCATCATCCATCTAGACATTTTTCAATTGGTTGTGGTGATATTCTGTTGCGTGTGTCCCATCATCTTCAGAGAGTCTCCAACTTCAAAAACTTATGGGCTTTGGAGGGAGCTAGGATAGTTGGCTTTGTTGGTCATGTGGGATGTCTGTAGCAGTTTGGTGCATTTAGATTAGGAACATAAATTTCATCCGAGCCCCTCAGGTACTGCCTCACCCATCTACTATCAGGTATATTCTTTGAAAAAGAGATGAGGTTGGGGCAGGATTGGCTGCAGGCATATGGTTGCCTCTCCTTCCTCCACTCCACTCCAACTTTTTATTTACAATATAAATTTTAAGGGCAAAATACACTGGCCTCCCATAGGTCATCCAAAAAGATGTGGACTTTCCCGCAACATTCAAAAAATGGCATTGACCTCGGCATACAAATATGACACTTTCCCCTCTATTACTTGACCATCTCCTATGAAAAAACATAAGTTAGCTGATGGTTACGTTTCTTTGAAAATTGATGTCTAAATTATGACTGGATTTGGAGAAATGTGTCAAGTGAACGCATTGGTGAATGCTGATACATATTTTCGCAACTATGCATCTTGTTCTCTGCATGTGCATGTTTTGACAGGGCCTGCTTTGCATTATCCAATTCCAATATTTTCATTGAACCTCATTCAAGAATGATGCGAGTTCTTTCCAACATTTAGGCTTCTCCCACTTACCATTGAGGGGTTAAATTCATTATTAAAATGAATATATCATTTCTTTTATAAACAAAAAATTTATTAGATGAATGAATTATCTTTTTTTTTTTTTTTTTTTTGGGGGGGAGGGGGGAGGGTTGTGGAGGGAGGTAACTAATGTTGGGGTTATAATTGTCATTATATTTAAATGTTATGGAAGGTTGTTGTCATATTTTGAATGTGAAGGTCTGCATCTTTTTTGTCAAGCCTTGTGGGAGCTCTGTATATTTTGCACTAATTTTAATGTTCTTTTATAATTACTTTGTATCTTGTATTTGTAGCCTTAAACTTTTGTGGGATTTGTTTTAAGCCATTGCCGTTGAGCCAAAAATAGATGGCTTCAATATGAAGGTTTTTATTAAAAATTTGACACAATACACTGACCTCCCGTCAATTTTATTGTAAAGACAGGGACCTCTAGAATTTTTTTTTCCCAACAATACCATTGACCCCCTTGACAATTTGACAGCTAATTAACAGTGATAATTGTGCTTTGCAAAGTCAATTTTGCATACATAAATAAACTAATTGTGCCGACCCCACCTAGTGGGACTATGGCTTGGTTTTGTTGTTGTTGTAAATAAACTAATTGTGCTTTTTAAAGACAATTTTGCACACAGAAGTGAACCATTTTAGTGCTACTACAATTGCAACCAATTGCTGGAAACCTTGCTGCAATGATGTTGCTGCCACTCGTTCCCCCTCCATCCATGATAGCATCCAAAATTCTCCCTTCATTCTAACTTTGGGCTTTGCTTGTATCATACTGGGCAATAAATGAGCCCAAAAAATGAGGGTTATAGTTAGAGAGGATACCTATGAGATGTGAAGAGTAATGGAGAGGGAAAGGGGGAGATATAAATGCAATGAAGGTTTCAATCAGTGATGCAGCATGCATGGAGAAAATAGACTTCTGGATGTCAGATTAGAAATCTGACAGATTAGTATAATTACAGGGACATATGTGGGCAAAAGAGAGATTCTCTTATGCAGAAAGGTTCTGATGGAGGCTATGGAAGGAGCCACTGGGTGAATCCTCAACCCACACTTCCAGATTGTGGGAAATTTCTAAGCATATCAGAATTGTTAGGCAGAATGTAAAGGGAAAATTCTGTAATATCTCTTTCATTATCTGGGCTGATATAAACACAGGCACATGACAACTTTGGGCATTAAATGTGCTTAGGAAAATGACTACGCTGACTAAAGCTGGATCAACTTCTCTAGACCCAAAAGATCTCATAAATAGCTTTGGAACTAGACTAATTATTCATAAATGAACTTTGTTAATAAAAACACTTGGGACTTAGGAAATGACCCAAATGACACATAAATAACTGTAATTAATAACTATTTTTGCAACTAACAAAGCAAAGAGTGGACTGTTTCTCAGAAATATTAGTAACTAATGCTTCCCTGCAACAGCACTGCCCCATTCCCTCCTTGTTAGAAGAAACTCACCTCTATGCGAGTTGTTGTCTTTAATGATTCGCACATCTTGCTATCACTCAAAATAAGCTCCTATTGGCTTATCTAGGAATTTCCATAGTCGGTCTTCTCTTTCCACATGACTAGAAGTCAGAAGTGCTTATCCCCGAGCCTGAATTTTGAATTATCTGTTATTATCTTGGGCTTATTATCTTGGGCAAGCAATGAAATCTCCAACTCTCTTGGAAAAGTAGATGTGATGTTGGGTAGTGTTTGATGTCTTTTTGCATGCTGTTAAATGTGCTATTTTCGAGAAGCCATCAACCACCACAATTACAGAATCAATATCTTTTTCCTTGTTGGGCAATCCCCCAACAAAATCCATAATTACCCCATGGAGCAGCAGGCTCCAGCAAAGGTGTGTTGACATCAATATTTTGCTGCTGTCTTACTCTTGATTTGGCTTTGGTAGCAGCAACTACTTTTGTTCTTGGGTTCAATTCCACATGAAGGCCAATCCTTGATTTATCAGAAGGAAGATTTGGGGCTGGTCACGCATTCCTTGATTTGGTTCCGTCAGGGGTGGAGTGGGGAGCGGTGGCAAAGGACTCATCCAGGTTTGAAATCTGGGTTATACAAAAAAAAATTCTTCTTGTTGATCATCAAAGGACTTTTTTTTGTGGCAACTACTCAATACTCATATGAACCAGATCAACAGTAGCGACACAGCTAGGTTTTGTTGTAACAGAACTCATCTTTAGGGAGAGTAAATGTATCAAAAGCTTCATCGCTATAACATCATTTCCAATTGAGGAAGCATTGAGTAGCTTCATTAAGACCTTCTCATAAGTGACATGGTTTGTTTTATTAAAACTGTTGGCCTGCATTTCCTCATCCTCATCCTTTGTCACATCAACATCCTTCATAGGCTTTAAAATTAACTTCTTCTTGTCACCATATCTGACATAGAAAGAGTAGGTATTGTTGTGCTCATCATGGACAGCACTTCGACCACTTTGCCATGGACGACAATATGGCATGTTTTTGTTGGTACTATGTACACCAAACAGATTCTTTTTAACAGATTCCAATTGAAAAATTGACCATACACCTTGTTGTCAAGGATAATTCCTGCCTTTTATTGGACCAAAGAATGCATCAATGCGATATTGTTGTGGGTATTCCACCACTTCAAGATTCAAACTTTCCACTAGTACTTCAGCAAGCAGATTTTTGCAACTTTCACTATCAATAACTAACTTACAAAGCTTTTTCCTCCTGCTTGCATCTTGTTCTAAAATGAGTGTCATCCTTCATTTGAACATTTTCACTATCTGTCCTTTCGTATTTTCATATTATTCATTTTATCAATCATGGTCTTCCTTCTAGTTGAAATAACCAAGGGTTTCCTTGACAATTGGATAATATATCTTTTACATATGGATGGCAGCATGGTTTTAAATAATGATAACAGTCTGCATAACAGTAACAGTAACAGCGTAATGGTTGCAGCCATAGTGGATGTTACATAATGGGTAATGGACACCATGCCCGTGAATTCAGTTTTTGCATTTGCGAACTTGTTAAAAGCATATAGATTGCATGTTTTGATTCTGGCATCCTATATACTAATGTTTTAAATTTTTTTTTAGTAAATTTCAATCAATTTAAATATAATATAATAATATATACTACGAGTATTGGATGCCATCTTGATTGTTTTAGTTGCTATTGTTGAGACGAAGCATGCACTTGCTATTTTTTTGTATATTGATTATAAGTGAAGTTTAAACTAAGAAATCATAAATGTAAAGAAATATAAAATATAGAATGCCATCTTTTGACTCTATCTTTAATGGAATTTTTATTATTCAAAAAATAAAGTGTAGAATGTTCATATGTCAAACGAGAACAAAAATGCATGGCTATAGAATGTATTTTTGTCTCCAAATCAGGTGCAAGAAAAAACCGCTAAAAAAGAAAAAAGAAAAAAAGAAAACAGAGAACCTAGAATACAAACATATGTAATTTAATGAGAGAAAAAATGGTTTATTTGAATGCTAGTTACTAAAAAAAATCCATGCTTGTCAAGGAAAATAAATGCAAAAATGATTTTTTTAATAAAAAAATTACTAAATAAATCAAACCAACTTAAAATTGTGTTTCTAAGCTTCCATAAAAGGTAAAAAAAAGTGGAAAAAGTGCAAAAGGACCCTAAAACCAATTTTAGTCATTTATGGTTAGTTTTTCCCACCATGGTCATGGTTTTAAATCACAATAGTGGGTAGCGTAACGTAACAGTAACGGGTGCAACGGGAAGCGGGAGTAGCGGATGTTCTAGAACAGGAAGTGGGTATAACGGCTGTAAATTTTTTTCAAGCACACACAACGTTGTGCATATTAGTGTAATTGCATGTTTTAAGCTTTGAATCCTTTTTAGAAAGAGTTTTTAGTTTATTTTGGATCCTTTATTTCAACTAAGTTGTGGAAAAGAAATTTACATTTGTTTTAAACCACCATTGACATAAAAAATTATGTGTGTGTGCGTGTGTGTGTATTTATACTTTCTCATTATTCTTATGTGTAATAAATTCTTATGTGTGTTGAATTTATTATAAAACAAAAAATGTTATGCACTCCATTAATCTATTGGACACATAAGGTGTACGAATAATACAAATATACAAGAACTAGAAAAGAAAACAAGGTTAAAGTTGAAAAATATTGAACTTAAATTTCAAATTGCTAAAATTATCAAAATAAAATGTTTTCCGAACAAGTTAGTATTTTCAAATTATTAATTAATGCATCTCTTGTGTGTGTTTTTTTTTTAAAGTAAATTTTGTATCATTATCATCCTCATTATAATCTTTTCCCCCACTTGCCCTATAGTATTTTGAGAATTATTTATGAAAGGGTGGAAAAATAGAAGTGATAAGAAAAAGTAAAAAATAAACTAAATTTTTGGCGTAACAATCTTGTAGTGATTACATAACGTCCGTAACAACCTTTACGTAATGGTCACGGTCCATAACAGCCGCTACAGCTGTGATTTTTTTTCCCACTGATTTTGTGATGTGTAACGATATCGAGTACCCAAAAAACTGTTACATAACTGTGTTACGTAACAGTTGCAGTCGTTATTTCAAACCATGACCATGCTTTATTTCCTTATATTTCTGATAAGGGTAGAAGGGTTAGTTTAAACAAATTTGATGACATTATCAAATACCATTGGGTTCTTTAACAGCTACTTGATAGAGGGGCAATAAGTGTCGTAAAAAATAGATGCCGAGGGAGGTTTCCAGCATTGAAAAGGCAGAAGAGGTAAGCTTCTTTTTAACAAACCTTGAGGTCAGTGTATTTTGCCCATAAATTAAGTTCTTTTGCAAGGTTGAATGGGTGTGGCTGCTATTATTTATCCAAAGGGCGTGGTGGGTGGGTAAGTTTCAGCCTATGCAGATGGTGTGGGCAGGGGCCGGGGTAGGGTGTAATGGACCTGGCCCCAACTCCGGTGAGGTATTTTCCACTTTGGTCCACCAGTCTCATGAGTTTTTCCTACAAAAGTCGCCTCATTTAGTTGGGGAGCCCAAACCCTCCTTATAAGTTCAAGATCTCCCTAGTATACATCCGATGTGGGACTATGACAAGCTCTCCTGTCCAATCTTTGACGTCCTTGTTAGTGTGATTTTTCTAGTACACAACCAATGTGAGTCTGTGACAGGCTTTCCCGTTTAATTTCTGATGTTCTTGTCAGCTTGATCTCCTTAATACACATCCGATGTGAGACAACTACAGGCCCTCTTGTCCGATTTCTGACTGACTTATCAAAGTGGTTTACACCTCAGTGTAGAATTCACTCACATGATTGTATCCCCAGGGCAGATCCACTCACATGATAGTATCCGGTATCCCTAGGGTGGCTCTGATACCAAATTTAAAGGTCCCAGGCCCAACTTTTGTGAGCTATTGTCCGCTTTGGCCCACTGGCCGCATGAGTTTGTCCTATAAAAGGTGCTTCACTTAGTTGGAGCCCAAACCTTCCTTATATGTCCAAGATCTCCCTAGTACACATCCGATGTGGAACCATGACACAAGGGTAGGGTGACCACGACACAAGGGTAGGGGTAGGAGCAGGGTGGGGGGGGGGGGTGTGCGCAAGGGTACCTGATTTAAATTCCCAATTTTGATGGAACTGAATGTTAAATTTTTTGAGGGATAATTTTCACTTGATCTGTATGATCATAGTAATGTTTTTTACCTTCATAGGTTAAGATCCCTTCTTTTGGGGAGTATTGGCCTTCAGCTTAACAATTTGATTTCTCAGGTTGCTAAACAATCTAGGAAGTTCTGTCCTGAAGCCATAATGTTTCTCCAAACTTTGCTGGTGGCTGCTATGGACAGGAAACGAGCATCATGTCTGGATTCTCAGGTTTGATTCCTTTCCATTGCTTATGTTTTTGTTGCACAATTTCTTCAATATTGGTGGCTTCCTGATTGCTTTCTGTGCTACTCTTCATGGGAGAGACACCATCAGTTGGTTGCATGAAGAAACTCACTGCTCTAACTTTTTATTTTGTGGCAGTTCAATTCTGTTATGCAAATAAAAGCCATTGGCCCCCTCCTGTGTATACAGGATAGTATAAATGAATTTAGTCCTCTGGATATTTTCAAGCTAATGGACATGGCAGAGGACTCTCCCTTCTTCAGCTCTGACTGTTTTAGGTTTGTATTTCTTGGGTTTGTCTTCTTATATGAGTATGTGGTGGGCGACATATACACTCTTAACATTGTAGTCATGCTGTAGTTGTATGTCTTTTATGAATATTTGTAATGGAGATCATGCCTTGGATTTGAATTTGTGTAGATTTGAATAAAATACAATACAAAATTGTACGGAATTTTGTCAAAATCCATAAAAATCCAAACCCAAGGCATGAAGTCCAGACTTCCAAACAAAACGGATATTTTGCCATCCCCTTGGCAACGATTGTGCATGGCATAATCCTCAGAGGAGCCATGATTTGTTTACTTGCTTGACATTGCTTTAATTTAAAATAATTAGTGCGCATATCCTGTTTGTTCTTGGAAGTTGCAGTTTAAAAGTTTTGTACAGATGCATGGTTTTCTTACTCGCTAATTCTAGATGTAAAATGTATTTACAATCGCAAATAGCATATATTGATGTTGAGATCTTCACTGCATCCATAAGCTTTGGACCTTCCATTTGATGGAAAGCTGTGTGTGGTTTCGCTTCTTTCTTTAAACTTGCTTCAATTAGATTTATATACTTGGCATTGCCTTTTGATTTAAATTTTAAAATAAATTATTGCACCCTGTGCCATCAAGTCTAAGGTTGAAAGTTTCTGGATTTGTATTTACAGTTTTCTTGTTGCTACTAAGTTGTTGATTTATAGTTATGTTGAGATGTTTGCCCCGTGAGCAACTGGGCTTTCCTGGTATATTTTCTATCCAAATGTTTGTTGTTTGATGAAATATAATTTGCAGGGCTGGTGTGTTGTTATCTGTAATTGAAACTCTTCGAGGATTTGTTGATGCTTACGAAGAGTTTAATTCCTTTCCGGAAATATTCTTGCCCATTTCAACATTATTATTTGAAGTGGCAGAACAGCAGCACATGCTGAACTCATTGCAGGATAAATTTAAAGCTGTGGCTGAGCTCATCAAGAAAAAGGCTCATGAACATTATATGGAGCGTCAACCACTTCAAATGCGGAAGCAGAAGCCTGTGCCAATCAAATTGCTTAATCCAAAATTTGAGGAGAAGTAATTCAACCCCCTTGGCTCTCTCTCTCTCTCTCTCTCTCTCTCTCTCTCTCTATATATATATATATATATATATATATATATATATGTTTATTTTTTTAAATTGGAACTTTGATTTAATAATCTGTCATTTTACAGCTTTGTCAAGGGCAGAGATTATGATCCAGATCGTGAACGGGCTGAGAGGAGAAAGTTGAAGAAGCTAATAAAACAGGAAGCTAGAGGGGCAATTCGTGAACTGCGCAAAGATAATTATTTCTTATATGAAGTGAAAGAAAAAGAGAAGGCACTAGTGGAAGAAGAGAGGGTGGAGAAATATGGGAGGGCTCTGGCTTTCCTCCAAGAACAAGAACATGCTTTCAAATCTGGTCAACCGGGGAAAGGCAGGAAGAGGAGGAGATGATGAGGCTGACTTCTATCCTTTTTAGCATTTGATTTGTTCTCTTAAGGTGTATAACTAAATAGGTTTCTTACCAAATTTTTGTTAGCTGCTTCCCCCAAAGGGTCAAGTTCACCAAAAGTTCATATATGTATCCAATTTACATCTTCATGTCCCAACACCTTGTAATTTTAGCGAGATCAAAACAGGCATTTTTGTTTGTAGACCTCAATTCTTAATGGGCACTGTTTCTGATTTTCTTAAGCGTTCAGTGTTTCTGTTCCTCTTAAATGGGCAGTGTTCCTATTTCAATTCTTAAATTAGCTTAATGAACCTAGGTG
The DNA here is from genome assembly GCF_029873635.1 of Malania oleifera. Taxonomy (NCBI): domain Eukaryota; kingdom Viridiplantae; phylum Streptophyta; class Magnoliopsida; order Santalales; family Ximeniaceae; genus Malania; species Malania oleifera. The sequence continues at coordinate 58,403,025 of NC_080417.1, read as the reverse complement.
GGGTTGGGTCAGTTTGTTTCGGCTGGTAGGACAAACTCCGACTCAATGTTAACATCTTTTACATCTGAACTAGTCGATTCAAGTCCACCAAAAGTATTTTCAAGGATTATGTACAACTTGTTCCCAGATCCAAAATAGTGTAGGAACCTTATGCAGAAGGTGCTGAATATACCTTGGGTTGGGAGTAGGGTATTTCAGAATCCAAGATTTCTATGAATTACAAGGCTTGCACATGAGCAAAGTTACCCCCATTTTCAAAATCTTCTGCTCTTCATCTAAGCTTGTTTCTTCTAGGCTTTCGTTATGGGAAGAACTTTAATTTGTTATCTATATATATATATATATATATATATATATGGGCATTAAAATTTTTTTTTCAATTAAAAAAACATTAATTTTTTCTGAGTTTGGTAAGAAGGATGCCTAAAAAATCAAATGCCAAGAGAGGTAAGTGATATTTTGAGAGAGGTAAGTGAGTTTTTAGAAAATTAGGAGAGGTTGCCCTTTTGTCAAATCGTAAGAGAGGTTCGTGAGATTTGTGAAACCATGGGGAAGATTATGTATTTTTGTCAACTTCAAAAAACTTAATGTCTTTTATAAATATGAATTTTTAAAACTAAAAGATTTGTGCAAATAACTTATGCTGCTAATATTTTAAAACTTGGGCTGACAAATGAATTGAGCAACTATCCTGTTCTTGATTCAACTAGTTCAATCGATTCAATCGGTTAGGCTAAATTTTTTTTTTTTTTTAAATTTTATGCTATTTTTGAGCTTGGGTCTATTGGTTATTAACCACTAGGTGTCAAAGCGTAGATCAATCAACACTTTCCTTATGTACGAGAGCATGAATTTCAAGTATTGAATTTGAATTTGTGTTGATTTAAACAAAACGTTGTGAAAAATTGTATTACGTTTTATTCAAATTCGCACATCTAAATCCAAAACCTAAAATACATGCTAACATACTACCTTTTAGAATTACATTTTAATGCTTGCGACTAATAGAGTTGCAAATGAGCCAAGCCGCTCGCGAGCTACTTGGTGCTTGACTTAATAATAGCTGTTGACCTTATAGGTCATTCTCAGTTTTGATAATGACAAATACTCTTTGTATTTGATGGCTTTCAAGTTTGTGTGCAGATTCTTATTGGCAAGTTCATATTTGATGACATGTGAAAGCTTGAAGCCTGAAGACCTTGAAGATTAGTCGATGTTGTAATTTATATTATCATTCAATTCAGGTATGTAATAGTAAATAGGAAAAAGGTCTATAATATTTAATACATATCATGCATATAGGAATTACAAACTCAAGACCTTAGGGTTCAATCGACTGACGTCGGATTTTTGGGACTATCTCAAAATGGCCTTAGAAAAGACCCTAGGTCTTGCACAATCACTTAAGTCCTCAACATCACTTTTCATATCAGGGCAATCAAATCAAGACTAAAATGAACTTTAAATTGAAATGCCGAGGGGGCTCGGGCGACCGAACCCAAGCCATGTAAAACGGCTCGATCGAACGAACAAGTCAATATATTGACTTTGTGTTCGGGCACCCAAACTTGATTTGAGCGTATCAACCTTGGGTAGATGAACCTGTGATAAAACACTTTTCAACTACTCGAGCGCCCGAACGATCATGTTCAAAAAGGGCTCGGGCGACCAAATTGCTTGGTTTAGTTAACCGAATATAGCCTCGGGCACCTGAACCTCAAAAATTTAGCTACTGGCTTTGGTTCAGCCAATGGGTCCTCAATTTGGGGACCCAAACCATTGAAAATTGGATTTTTGAATAAGTCTGTTCGGTCACCCGAACCTCAGGCCGGGCACCCGAACCTCGCAGGTTAAAATATTTTTACTGATTTTTTAAAAGGGGTAAAATGAATTAATTTTCCTAAACCATTTTAAGACAATTTTAAGAATCCCCATTTATTCCCCAACGGTAAAAAAAACCTCCTTGCCAATAAATACATGTTCATTTGTCATAATTAGCAAGGATTAGAAAAATTGATTAGGGCCAAACTCTCTCAAATCAAAAATCCTTTTTTAGCCTATAATACTCCAAAACACTTGTACACATCATCCTTCTTGATCTTACAAGTGTTGTGAGTATATTTTGTGTGCTTGTGCTTCATTCATACTTGCAAATACTCTCATTAGATTATATTGATTGTTTGATTTTTTTGAGATTAGAAGCATCAAGTTCTTCCACTGATTTAACTTGATTAATCTTGTGTGGGAAGACATGGAAGGTTGCCGTTCTTGCATTATCATTGCAAGTAACCTAAGCCTATATTTTTGTGTGCAAAAATCATTTTCAAAGCTTGTTTTGGAACAACTCTTGTGCTTGCTACATTGAAGAAAATATTTTTGAGTTTGTTTGAATATTATTGCTAACATCTTTGAAACCCTAATCTGACATTGAGATTTAATTTATCTGGTTTTCAAAGAATAGCTTGTTTGATATACACTCTTGTGCTTGATTAGATAAAGTCATTATTCTGAATGTTGATTGCACACGTAGAGCACTGAGCTTATAGTTCTTACATCATTGAGGTGCATTGATTATACTGTACTTAGTGGTACATAATCTGCTTAGTGTAAGAAGCATTTTTGTGTACACAATATTTTAGACACATTTGTTGTGTTCTAGACATGGGCTTGAAGGGGGAGACTAGCCCTATTAAATAGTTTCGAAGTGGCTTAAACCCTGTTAGGAAAGTTAGGTGTGCCATCTCGGTAAGACGTGTTGGTTAAGGTCAACCCCTTGAATTGACCTGGTTGTAATCGGTGCTGTTCCACCCGTTAAGTTAGCTTTAGTGGAATCCTTGGGCTTGTGAGCTAGAGGTAGGGATGTAAGCATAGTTGGCCAAACCCCGATAACATATCGTGCGTGTTCTTTATATTTTCGCAAATTTATTTTCCGCACTTTTATTTTCAGCACGTGTATGTTATATGCTTGATTCATTATATGTATTACATGTGTTGATTGAGTTTATAATTGAATTGAAAGACCCTAGGTTTGTGTAATGCTGCTATTAGATTGGTTGACTTAGAGACAAATTTTTTAAATACCCAATTCACCCCCACTCTTGGGAATATACCAAAGCTAACAATTGGTATCAGAGCCCTGTTGCACTAGGATTAATAGCTTTTTTAAAAGATCGCAATGGCTCAATTGGGTGTATCCCCATTCGACGAAGGACAGATACCTACTAGCCCTCCATTGTTTTGTGGTGTAAACTACACCCACTGGAAAATTAGAATGAGCATTTTTATAAAATCAATGGATTGGAGGGTTTGGCAAGTAATTGTTGGAGGAACTTGTATGAAAATGAATGAAAATGATACTACTTTTGTGCATGCAAATTCATATGCCATGGAGATTTTATATTGTGCTTCAGCTTCTCATATTTTTCATGAAATTTTGGGATGTAAAAATGCGATGGATATCTGGGAGAAGGTTGAAAAGAAATATGGAGAGTCTTAGAAGAAGGAGACCACCACTTCGATAGTGTCAAGCTCAAATGATCTGTAAGTGGTAAATCACAGGGTTAGTGCACTCACAGAACATGAGGTATATGATTCTTACTCTAGCTCGATTAATGACTCATGTGTTGAATGCTATGTTGCTCCATGTGCTGAATCATATATCGAACATTGTGATAATCCTATTATTGATGGACTTGATGATTCTCATATAGAATACGAGAATAAATTATGCGTTGAATCATCTGTTAAAAATTATGATTATACTGCGGATGTTGCATGCAATGATTCTGATAACAAATATTGTGACATATCTTGTGATGAATCTTCTGATAGATCATGTGATGCTTTGGCTAACAATTCATGCAGTGATTCATATGATAATTATTGTGTTAAATTCTGTATTGAATCACATAATGTATTTATTAATGGAAGCATCTTGTTGAATGAAAAACTAGAAAATGCTTTATCGAAAATGCATAAGCTTCTAGTTAGAATGAATAAACAAAAAATATTTTTGAAAAATGAGAATAAGGGGATAGCTAAACAACTAAAAGAATTAAAGGAACATCATGCTATCTTTGTGAAGAAAAAGATTAAGAAGGTCTTGAAAATCATTTTCTTGAAGAGAAAAATTGAAGACTATTTTGAAATGATTTTCAAACCCACAAATGAAAGAGATAACTGAAATCAACCCTTAGGATTTAAAAGAAACAAATCATTCAAAAAGGGTTCATCTTATAAATCTCATTGCCATGCTTCATCAAGTAGAAGTAGAACAAATAAGTGTAATCGTTCATGTGCATATAAATCATGCTTATTCATTGGAAAGAAAGGGTATATTAAATACACTTGTTTAGGTAGAGGTGTCAGAGGCATAGATAAAGAAATGAAGTGGGTTGTCATGAAAGCAAACCCATTAGGACCTAAGAAAAATGGATTTAAATTAATATTACCAAATTAGTTAATTCTTTCTTAGATCCTAGGTTCAGGTTTAGGGGGTAGTGATGACTAAAAGGTTAGGAAGTGGTCTATGCTTAAAAATCAAATCTTAGTATATTTACACTATTGCTATACTAAGATTATTTGAGAATCAAGTCAATATGCAAGTGCAAGTATATAACCAATATGAACTTAATGCATATATATCATAACAGTTGGTGAAAATGTGAAAACATTGGCAGTTTGTTAAAATGAAATCTACTTCCAAATGGACAAGGCAGGTAAGAACCCGACTCGTGAGATATAAAATAAATAAATACGAAAAGGGTAAAACAGTAATTTCAGCAAACTTCATTGACGAAGCCAGAGTTTCATCGACGAAGGCCCTTCTATTATTCGGTGACGAAATTCAGAGGTTCGTCAACGAGGAGAAGCCGAGAGGTTTTGGGGAATCCGGAAATCTTAGGCTCGTCGACGAGACCACCACTACGTCAACAAACTTCCTTCGCTGGCTTGTCGACGAAGATGCTCCCTTGTCGACGAGGTTGGCAGAGTCAAAGGTGCTATAAATATCTTTTTCTTTGCTTAGAAGCTAAGTTAACAAGGTTTTCTCTCCATCTCTCTCTAGAACTTGAAGCCACACACTCTCTCTCTAGATTTCTTCGCCGTTCGTTATTAAAATCGACAAACCAACGTTACAGCGAGGATTAGGGAAGAAATCTCTACGTGTTCTGTGGACTGGATCTTCATTTTGAGGTCTTCGGGATTTGACCCAAAAATCAAGGTAGGGTTCAGTTTTCATTTCCGTTTTAGTAGAACTGTAGGGATTAAAATTGTGAGTAATTATTGTACGATGGTTTATAGGTTTTGGGAACTCAGTTTGCTGTTTAGGAGCCGTAGAGTTTGGGTTGGATTTTCGGGGAAAGGTAAGGGGATTTTGTTTATATCGGTTATTTTTTAAATCAGATTTGGTAGAACTGTGGTTCACGATCCTGTGTGTGTTTTGGCCATTTATTTGGGGAAATCTAACTGGTAAAATTACGAGGTTTTCGTGTTACAGTTTTGGGAAAAAGGCAACATCAGGTTGCATCTCTAGTTTTGTTGGAAAATCGTGGATATATTGTGTTATATATTGTGTTATGGAGATGGCACTGCCTTGACTTGTTTTAAACTGTATTTTGAAAATCATGATTTTGAGATTACCAAATGTGTAACATCCCTTAGAATTCTTACCATTTATATATATATATATATATATATATATATATATATATATATATATATATATATCTGTGTATCTACATCCATACCTAAGCAGTGGGAACACATATCATACAACCATTTACGTATATACTATACAATACCAGAATCCAGTATATACAGACCATAGCCATACAAAAATACCCCTCCAGCATCATCTATCCAAAAATATACACAACTCTGTCAAAAACTCACCCTATAACCAGGGTAATCAAATAGTCTCTATCCGCGAGCTTGATTTGCTCGCCTAACTGGCTCAGCTGGAAAATGTTAAAGTAATGGGGTGAGTCAACGCTCAGTAAGTGGAAATATGCTATTACTAGTGTGTGGCAACTAAGTTAAGAATACTTTTTAAATAACAATTGATCTGTAATACAATAAATAATCTGCAAAGCATATCTTCCTTTTCAAAATTTAAAATATAACTGTATCATCTGTATTTTCTACTTTTCATACTGCTAATATCATATTATACTCATCATATACTATAAAACTGTATACATATACATAACTGTGCTTTATCCTTGGGACTCTGTATAATCTCTGTGAATATATATATATATATATATATATATATATATATATATATATCTATCTCTGTATATTCTGTATAACTCCATATACTGGGAAAAACTATATAAACTGTATATACTGTCTATATCTGTGTATTCAGTATAGTATGACATATTATAAAAGCTATATAAGTTCTTCATCACATGAAAATCTACTCAGGCCACACAAACATTTAAACTCATATTCTATAAAAACTGTATAATAAACTGATATAAATATATGTCTATGAAATCTCTGATAGCATTATGAAAACTCCTAGTATAGCATATTTTTCTTACCTTAACTTTGAAAAGCCCCTATAAAATTCTAGCTCTATACCCGCATAGTTCCTAGCTCAACGTCCTGAAAACACAATCCCCTAGAACAAAATATCAATATTTTCTTACCTACAATATTTCTTATAACTGAGGGAAAGATAAATACTGAATAAAATGTCTTACCCTGAGATTGGGACGAAATTCAACTTAACTTTTCCAACGATCAGCTTTGGTAGACTTGCAAAGAACTTCGCTAGGAGCGTCGTGGTAGCCTTAGATCTTCGATCCAACGAGAAACAGGCCCGGAAACGAAGAGAGAAGTGAGAGAGGGACGTAGAGAGAGAAAAAGAGAGAGAGAGAGAGAGAGAGAGAGAGAGAGAGAGAGAGAGAGAGAGAGAGAGAGAGGGAGGAGAGAGAGAAGGGCACTGAAAATAGATAAAATTTTGAGTTTTCACTATTTGTAGGGCCAAATTCGTCGACGAGACACGTCACCTCGTTGACGAACTTGCTCCCTCGTCGACGAAATTCAGGTTGCCCCAAAACCTCTCTCGGTATTTTCTCATCGACGAGACATGGCTTCGTCGATGAAGTCCCTTATGCATTCGTCGACAAATCCCCTGTATTCATCGACGAACCTTGTGTAAAAATTTTGGGTTGTTACATTCTCCCCTCCTTATAAAATTTCGTCCTCGAAATTTACTATCTATATTTCCATCTATACAGTCCATTATTCCGTAAAGGAAAAAGGTCTACTTATTTTATTTCCTGCCCTCACTTATGGCGGAGGAATACCATGGTTACATTACGTCCTGGGAGATTACATATATAAAACTACAAACTATCTACTAACTAAAATCAATACATGTACCTGCAAAAGAAACCTATCTAACTATTATACTTTACCTGAGTACCTCTATACCTCTTGGAACAACTACGGGTATCTCTGTCTGATCTGCTCCTCGAGCTCCCAAGAAGCTTCCTCTATAGCGTGATTCCTCCACAAAACTTTAACTAACTATATTTCTTTAGTGCGTAAAATCTGAACTTTTCTATCCTAAATCTGTACTGGTACTTCTTCATATACCAATGAATCCTTAAGCTCTATCTCCGCATAGCTAAGGAAGTAAGATGGGTTTGGAATGTATTTCCTTAACATCGCAACATGAAACACGTCATGAATTCGAGGCAAAGCTGGCGGCAAAGGTAGCCTGTAGGAAAATGACCCTATTTTTTCACGTGTCTCAAAAGGGCCAATATACCTAGGGCTTAACTTGCCCTTCTTTCCAAACCTCATAACTCCTTTCAGAGGAGCTATCTTCAGAAATACTCTATCTCCCACATCAAATTTCAACTCTCAGCAACGAGTGTCTGCACAGCTTTTCTGCCGACTCTGTGTTGTACTGATTCTTTCTCTAATTAATCGGACCTTGTCGGACGCTTGTTGTATTATCTCAGGACGCAAAACTCGCCTTTCACCTACTTTATCCCAGAAAAGAAGAGAACGACATCTCCTGCCATATAATGCCTTATATGGGGCCATGTCGATACTAGACTGGTAGCTATTATTATAGGCAAATTCAACTAGTGGTAGAAACAAAGTTTAGCTACCCCCAAAATCTAGTACGCACGCACGAAGCGTATCTTCTATGGTCTGAATTGTTCTCTCAGTTTGACCATCTGTCTGGGGATGGAAAGCAGTGCTAAAAGCTAACTACGTACCCATAGCCTCCTGAAAACTTTTCCAGAATCGTGAAGTTAACCGAGGATCTCGGTCTGAGACTATGGATACTAGTACTCCATGAACACGAACTATCTCCTGAACATATATCTCTGCCAATTTGTCCATGGAATAACCAATTTTAATAGGGATGAAATGAGTGGTCTTCGTCAGACGATCTACAGCCACCCAAATCGCATCCAATCCCTGTCGTACTGGTGGTAACCCCGTAACGAAATCCATCGAAACGTGGTCCCATTTCCACTCCGGAATGAACAATGGCTGCAACTGTCCTGCTGGTCTCTGGTGCTCAGATTTAACTTGCTAACATATCAAGCATTGCTGAACAAATTCGGCTATCTCCCTCTTCATTCCACTCCACCAAAAATACTATCGTAGATCCCTGTACATTTTAGTACTACCGGGATGAATCGTATATAGGGATCTGTGAGCCTCCTCTAGTATAGTCCTCCTAATCTCAGTATCTGCAAGAACACATAGCCTAGTACGGAATCGCAGAGTTCCGTAATCTTATATGTTGAACTCCTCACCCTGACCATCACGTACTCTAGCCATCACCGCTGCCAACTCCACATCATCGCTCTGAGCTGCTTTAATCCTCTCGTATAGTGTAAGATGAACCACTAGACTGGCAATAACTGCCTGTGGACTCTCCTCTATTAACTCCAAATTGAGTTTCTCCAAAACCACCAAAATTGAGTGCTGAATCTCCATAGTTGCCAGTACGGATCCTCCTGATTTCCTGCTCAAAGCATCTGCCACTACATTTGATTTTCTTGGGTGGTAACTAATCGTGCAATTATAGTCTTTAATAAGTTCTAGCCACCTTCTTTGCCTCATATTCAACTCTTTCTGAGTAACGAAATATTTCAAACTCTTATGATCCGTGAAAATCTCGCACTTTCCACTATATAAATAATGCCTCCAAATCTTGAGAGCATACACCACTGCAGCAAGCTCTAAATCATGGTGAGGATAAATCTTCTCATATTCTTTAAGCTGCCTAGACGCATATGCAATAACCCTATCGTGCTGCATCAACACGCACCCAAGCCCTTTTAAAGAGGCATCACTATATATTACAAAACCATCCTCCCCTGAAGGAATAGCCAGTACTGGAGCTGAAACTAACCGCTGCTTTAACTCTTGAAAACTCTGCTCACAATCATTGGTCTATTCAAATTTTACATTTTTTCTCGTAAGTCGTGTTAATGGAATTGATAGCTTGGAGAAATCATCCACAAAACGCCGGTAATAACCTACTAACCCCAGAAAACTCTTAACTTCCTGAACATTTCTCGGCCTCTCCCAACTCACCACTGTCTCTATTTTACTTGGATCAACTGATACTCCTGCTTTTGAGATCACATGGCCGAGAAAAATAACCTGCCTTAACCAAAACTCACATTTCTTTAATTTTTCATATAATTTCCTTTCCTTTAATACCTGTAATACCAGCCTCAAATGATGGTCATGCTCCTCGAAACTGCTCGAGTAGACTAGTATATCATCAATGAACACAACCACAAACTGGTCCAAATACTGGTGGAACACCCGATTCATCAAATCCATGAAAATCGCTGGTGCATTAGTCAACCCAAATGGCATCACTAAAAACTCGTAATGTCCATATCTGGTACGAAAAGCGGTCTTCGAAATATCCTCTGCTTTAACTTTCACCTAGTGGTAACCTGACTGCAGGTCAATTTTAGAGTAAACCTGGGTCCCCTGGAGTTGATTAAATAAATCATTGATCCTAGGGAGAGGATATTTATTCTTGACTGTCAATTTGTTTATCTCCCTATAATCAATACATAATCTCATGGTTCCATCTTTCTTTTTCACGAACAGAACTGGCACTCCCCAGGGCGACACACTAAGCCTGATGAAACCCTTATCCAATAATTCCTGTAGCTGATCTTTTAGTTCTTTCAACTTGACTGGTGCCATATGGTATGGTGCTTTAGATACTAGTGCAGATCCCGGTAATAGGTCTATAGTGAATTCAATCTCATGATTAGGCGGAAAACCAAGTAATTCTTTTGGAAATACATCTAGAAACTCTCTCACTACTGGTATGTCAGCTTGTCTCAATACTTCTTTTGGAAATTCCTTTATGTATGTGACATACCTCTGACAACCATCTTATAGCAGTCTCCTCACCTGAATAGCCAACACTAGCTGTGGTGAAGCACGCACGTGTGAACCCATGAATCTAAATTCTGGCACACCCGGGGGTTTGAAAATTACTTCCTTCTGATAGCAATCAATACTAGCATGATAAATGGCTAACCAATCCATACCCAGTATCACGTCAAATCCCTGCATATCCAGGGCCACAAGATCGGCTAAAAGCACTCTCTCCTGAATACTTACTAGAAAATTCTGAAGTACCCTCTTGCATCTAATCACAGATCCCATTGGCGTACCCACAGAAAATTCTATATCTAATGGCTGTCTCTATTCCAGCTATTTTCACATACCCCGTCGATATAAAAGAGTGAGTAGCACCTATATCAAATAAAACAATCCTTCTATATGGTAAAGCAGTAAGAGTACCTGTGACCACATCTCCACCCGTCTCAGCCTCTCCTGGTGTCAACGCAGAGACCCTCGCGGACGTAGTGTTCCTCTACTGACCAACACGGGGCGCCTGATATCCACCTCGAAATGGTCTAGGAGACTGTGCATAATTCAACGGCATCTGACATGATCGAACCATATGACTAGGCCTCCCGCATCGATGACAAACATTCTCCCCCAGTCGGCACTCACCTAGATGTCTCCGTCCACATCTAGGGAAAATAACAGGAAGCTGTCTATCTTGAAATCCCCTATGCTCTACCATCTATCTTTGGCCTCAGCTAAATATACCTCCTCTCCAAGGGCCTCGACTGGGACCCGCCTGAAAATTCGAGGGTGCAACCCTCTTCTTTTGTTCTGCGTCTCCGTCTCTCTAGATAGACTCTCCTCCATTATAGTGGCCCTGTCAACCAATTCTACAAAATCCTGGATCCTCAGTACTTCCACCTGCTAGTAAATATCACGTCTCAAATTTCTCTCAAACATTCTAGCCTTTTTTGCTTCATCTGGGACAACATAGGGGCAGAAACAAGAGAGCTCAATAAATCTCGCTGCATACTACGAGACAATCAATGACCCCTGGTACAAACTCCTGTACTCGAGCATCTCTAACTGAAGTAGGATAATATCTATCAAAGAACATGTCCCTGAATCGGGCCCAGGTCATCTACACTGGTATCGCCCTCTGCTCCTCTAACAGTCTGGTGGCTGACCACCATCTCTCGGCCTCCCCCGTCAGCCTATACGTAGAATATAAAACTCTCTGCTCATCGGTGTAGTCAAATACTGTCAGAATCTTCCCTACCTTCTGCACCCGGTTCTCTACAACTGCAGGATCAGTCGCTCTAGAAAAAGCTGGCGGATTCAACTTCATAAATTTCTCTATGGTACATACCTGAGTTGAGGATGGACCTCCCTGCTCTCTAGAACTCCTCACTATCTCAGCCATAACTTGCTCAGCCACACTACGTCGCACAGCATCTGAATCCCCGCCTACTGCGCCAGAAGGACCAGCACCATCATCCCCACTGGCGTGAGCGCTATTGCCCTCTGGGTCCATCCTGCAAACACATAGCACACCGTTTCAAAATTCTATTTTCCTACAGACCCAAATTGTTCAACTAAACTTCCAAATCCTTTATTAACTATCCCTCCTACTCCTAACCCCAAAATCCACTCCTGCAACCTAAACACATGACTCGTCGACAGTTTACTATGATTTTCCTGAAATCATCACCTTAGGAAAAACACAGAAACAATCACAAAATCCTGTATCCAGATCACTGAACAAAACCTTAAAATTTTTTCCTACATTCTGGTATTGTTTTCCGCTGCACTCTAGAGTCTATAGAACCTAGCAACCTAGGCTTTGATACCAAAATGTAACATCCCTCAGAATTCTTACCATATATATATATATTTGTGAATCTACATCCATACCTAAGCAGCGGGAACACATATCATACAACCATTTACATATATACTATACAATACCAGAATCCAGTATATACAGCCATAGCCATACAAAAATACCCCTCTAGCATCATCTATCCAAAAATATACACAATTCTGTCAACAACTCACCCTATAACCTGGGTAATCAAATACTCTCTATCTGCGAACCTGATTTGCTCGCCTAACTGGCTCACTTGAAAAATGTTAAAGTAATGGAGTGAGTCGACGCTCAAAAAGTGGAAATATGCTATTACTAGTGTGTGCTAACTAAGTTAAAAATACTTTTTAAATAGAAATTGATTTGTAATACAATAAATAATCTACAAAGCATATCTTCCTTTTCACAATTTAAAATATAACTATATCATCCGTATTTTCTACTTTTCATACTGCTAATATCATACTATACTCATCATATACTGTAAAACTGTATACATATACATAACTATGCTTTATCCCTGGGACTCTGTATAATCTCTGTGAATAAATATATCTATCTCTGTATATTCTGTATAACTCCATATACTGGGAAAAACTATATAAATTGTATATACTGTCTATATCTGTGTATTCAGTATAGTATGACATATTATAAAAGCTATATAAGTTCTTCATCACATGAAAATCTACTCAGGCCACACAAACATTTAAACTCATATTCTATAAAAACTGTACAATAAACTTGTATAAATATATGTCTATGAAATCTCTGATAGCATTATGAAAACTCCTAGCATAGCATATTTCCCTTACCTTAACTTTGAAAAGCCCCTATAAAATTCTGGCTCTAAACCCGCATGGTTCCTAGCTCAATGTTCTGAAAACACAATCCCCTAGAACAAAATATCAGTATTTCTTACCTACAACATTTCTTATAACTAAGGGAAAGACAAATACTGAATAAAATGACTTACCCTGAGATTGGGATGAAATCCAACTTAACTTTTCCAATGATCAGCTCCGGCAAACTTGCAAAGAACTTTGCTAGGAGCGTCGTGGTAGCCTCAGATCTTCGATCCGGCAAGAAACAGGCCCGAAAACGAAGAGAGAAGTGAGAGAGGGATGTAGAGAGAGAGAGCAGAGAGAGAAGAGCACTGAAAATAGATAAAAATTTGAGTTTTCACTATTTATAGGGCCAAATTCTTCGACAAGACACGTCACCTCATCGACGAGTTCTTCAATAATTTCGTCGACGAACTTGCTCCCTCGTCGACAAATTTTAGGCTGCCCAAAACCTTTCTTGGTATTTTCTTATCAACGAGACGTGGCTTCGTCGACGAAGTAGCTTATGCACTCGTCGATGAATCCCCTGTATTCGTCGACGAACCCTGTGCAAAATTTTCGGGTTGTTACAAAATGGGTATGGAATGAACTATTATATGAATTTGCGTGAGTTGTGATTTGCTGAAATTAGATATAGGAACGTGTGTTCCGAATTGTTCGAGGTTGTGAAAAAGTATTCGATTCTATATCCGAGGGTGTGAAATACCACCGGCCAGTCGCAAGAGTATCTAACTCTATATCCAAGGGTGTGAAATATCACTTCTTACCGGCTGATCACCGAAGGGTGTGAATCCACCAGTTGTACCTAGGGGTGAGCATAATTTGGGAAAAACCAAATTAGCTTATTTAACCAGCCGAAATTGGTCAGTTTGGTTCGGGGTAAAAAATAAGTTCGGTCGGTTCGGTTGAGCTTCACCAAAATTTGGTGAATTGGGTTTCGGTTTGGTTAACAAAACATATTAAGTTGGTTAACTGATTAACCGAATTATTAATTAACTTATTTTAAATATAAATTGTTATATGTTAAAGAGATGGGGCTCGGATTAGGGAGAAAAAAGACGGAGCGGAGGGCTAGGGTTTTTGCCTGGCACTGTCGATATGCATTGTTTTCATGGCACTGAGGCAGTGACGCAGCCGAAGACCGGAGTATTCCCAAGGCATGGAGTATGAGATTCACGTGATAAACGGGTTCAGGACCAACTCTTCAACTCTGCTGGTGATATGGTATTATGGTGTTCGTCAGAGGAGGATGATCTTGGGGGGGGGGGGGGAGCACTGTAGGAAGGGGAAGAGTTCAGCTACGGACTCCGGATCTACTTTTGGGGAACCGTACAATTATGATGCACCGTCAAATAGGATCGTCGGAGGAAGATGTTCAAGGCATTTTGGGTTCACTGGAACGGCCAGCGGTGTTTTGATCTCAAGAAATGCTTTTGGCTGGTGACAGAGGATGGGATTTACTTTAGCAGCAATGAGGTAAGTTGGTATCTACTTTGTTCAAAGTTGGATTAATAACTACAATCTATCTAGGCTCCAAACAAGAAGATATAGCAGAGCTACTTGAAGCTTTTAAGAAGGCTGTGAACCAATTTGTCATAGTTACGAAGACAAGCAGCTATTACATCGGTATCTATGGAGCTATACCAGAAATATCAGAAGAAGGAATTAAGATACTATCCTACAGAAGCAGTTATGAAATTTGGTTTAACACCTAAACCCCTTGATCCAGATAGTACTGAAGTTCATTGAGAAGAAGAATTTATTCACCAATTAAGTTTTATTAGAGCTAAATAATTAAAATCTATATTTTACGATGATTATATACTGTTTTTAGCAATTAATTACAAATAATTTCAGTTAAATTTGGTTAACCGAATTACTCAAAAAGTTAATTTGATTGGGTTCGGTTCGGTGAGGTTTGGCTGTTCAATCGATTTGATTAACAGCATTTATTAACTGAAATTTTTGATTCATTCAGTTAATTGCCCAAATTTGGCCGAACCGACCGTTTGCTCACCCCTAGTTGTACCGGTATAATGCCATGGGAGCTTGGGGCTACGCCATGTGCTGGGGACGCCATGTAATGCGGGTTGACTTCGTGTCGAAGGGTGTGACGACACTGGATTACTTGATCATGTGTGTGTGGGTGTTGAGAACTATACTTGAACTGTTTTATGAAAATACTGAAACTGTGTATGTTATATGTCATGATAACACTCATATGCCACACACCAATATAACTTGATTCTTCCTTACTGAGAGGTGTCTCACCCCTATCGTACGTACATGTTTTCAGGTCCTTCAAGTAATCGAAACTAGCGTCCTTGTGTGGGGAGCGCGGTGGTCGGTTTACTATGTAGGGTACTAGTGTAAGTACTTCGACTATAACAGGGTTGTCGTTTTAGGTATTTTCTGGCACCCTGGGTTATGTTTTATATTATGGAGCTTAGACTCTATCTGTATAGACTCTGGTATGGTACTATGTATGTATAGAATGAAATTTTCCACTGCGTATATATCGTGTATGTGAATGTGTATAAGGTGTACAAGAACCCCACGGGGGACCCTCATTCATTATTGTATCATTTTTGTTTTGTATGATATAGGGACAGGTTAGGTTACTACATCACACCCTAGGTCTCATTGTCGGGTTTAGGGCGTGACAAGGCAACTAGGCCTAGTATATAATTTTGATTGTTTAACTCACATGCAAATATGAAAATCATTAGTTAAGCACATACTGTCCATTGCACAAGCTTGTGGTTTAGGGAATCCATCTCACACTATATATATATAATTTAATCCTAAACCCATCCTTGAACTTTATAGCCTTGAACAAGTAGCAGTCATCACTCTAGGTGTAAGCACTAGTTATTATAAATTCCTAATCTTATAAGTGCTTGTTATAAGACATCCTTCCTTAATCAAAATTAGAGGCATCCCCTAAGGGAATCAAGATCAAAAATCAAAATATTTCTTTTGTGCTTAAAATACAAAAATCCTCTAATTTTGGTTCACTATACCCTCCATAGGATATCTCTACCTTACCACGATCATATCCTGTAGAGATTTGTCCTTTCAGTGGGTTGTATCCTTGCTCATAGTTATAATCATATCTAAAGGATACATTCCATTCATAAAAAAGAAATGTTCAAAAATTCAAATACTCCTAGCTGCTCTTTGCCAAAAAGGTGTGGATATTAACTAGCATGAAACATTTTTGAAAATGTCCATTCATAATGAATACTCTTCGAACTTAACATAAATTAAATCCTTGAGAGTATTTAATCCTATGCCTCTCACACGTATTGAGATTCATAAGAAAAGAGGTAAGGTTGGCTTATGACCTTGGAAATTACTGTTTGTGACTTTTTGGTCCTCTAAGCCTAAGCATTCAAAACCAAGCTAAAATCATTGAAAATCTTATAACCTTGGCTGGAGAAAGTAGATAATTAAGAAAAATCATAAATTGAATAAGTGCACAACTCAGGGGGAGAATTTCTCTTCATGAATATATATATATATATATATATATATATATATAATGCTCTCATGATTTTTATCTTTTATGCCCATATGCCTTCATAAGAAAAGCTCTAAATTCCTACTATTCATTATGTGTTAAATGATTATATTTTCTAATGGATGGTTTATCTTATATATCATTTGTTGATTGGTACCTGATTGCATGCTTAGTTTAGAATGCCTATTGAATGGCGAATGCAGTTGATGTGAATTGCATGCTAGTAGTGGATTATAGGTTCTCGCATGCTTAAACTGAATTATTTTGAATTGATTGCTTGAACCTTCAGGTTTTGGTGCATGAAAATTTGGGAAATGTCCGATTTATAGACGGCATGCTGCCGAAATTTCGACAGGATTTTTCCCAAACCAAAACCTTGTGTTAAAGGATGATTATGATAAAATTAATGTTAATATATTTTTTGAAAGGATGAGTGAAAACTAATTGAATATTAAACTTCATCCTCACATAATCATCTAATGATTAGGGGAGCTCAGCTCCATCCCTATAGAAAGCACATAAATGACTTATATGCATCACTTCACTTTTTGAAATAGTGAAGCTCTTTTGAAAATCCCTGAACATTATATCCTGCACTTGAAGTTCTATAATTTGATATGGAATGTTCTTGTGTCATGAACTACATAGCATGCCTTTATATATATATATATATATATATATATATATATATATATATATATATATATATATATATATATATTCTTTGATGCATCTATGGTCTATAGGGACAACTATACTGATAGGGATAAATATAGTTGATTAATAATCAGTATGGTTAGTTTAGAAGTTTCCAAATGATGGCTTATACTACTAGGCATAATAAAATAATTCTTTATCTAGTTTAAGTAGCTTATTGTATTTAAGCATGAATTCAAATCAATAAGGGGAGTCTTTGAAATTAAATTTCCATCTTTTTTGGCTCTCCAACATGTCTAGCTTAGATATGTTTTAAATATAGTGTGACATATGCTTAAATATGTTTTTCTTATAGAAAATCATAAATTTGAAATATGTTGTTGTTGCCACAGTCACTTGATTTGTCATATGATCCTTACTTTAAATTGTTTGACATCTTTAGGATCATTGTGGTTGTGATTTTCTGGTTATATTTTAGTATATGCTTAATAGATATACCAGAAAATTTTGTTGCTTGCTTGCATGATCTTTAAATTTTTTTTTGGCAAGCAACCCCCAATACTTTAAGCTAACATCATAAGGGGGATATATATTTGTATATATATACATATATATATTTATTGTAATACTTCATGGTGAGAACTAATTTCAAAACTAAATTTTTTTCTTCTCTTGCCTTATTATCATTATATACATATATGGTTTTAAAATTGCATAACTGGTTTGGTAACTTCAAATGAAAATGCATGTGAACTAGTTTGGCTGTTTTATGCTCAAACCTTCTATCTGTTATCATATGCCGTGTGTTTTAAACTCATATCTTCCACAGGTCTTATGATATGATTTAAGTTGCTATGGTTTGTGGATAATTTTGGTCTAATTATGTTTGTTATGTCATTTGAACTTTTTAAATAACCAGTTATACAGTTTGTGTGCTTAATTGCTATATTTCATACTTTATGAGGTTATTTCTGTCATTCATTTCACATTGTATGGCTATTCATATCTCTTGGATGATTGAGTGTTATACCTCTGCTTATTATATTGATAATACTGGACTATTTGAGTAAGTAGTTTGTTGGCCTTACAAGGCTTAAAATCTTGTTATCTTGTTTTGATGCTAACAAACAAGTGAAATTTAATGTATTTGTATGAGTAATGATACTTTAGGGTTCATATATGTGAAAGTAAGGTCAAAGTGCCCACAAGGATTAAATATGATGGAAGCAAGGTCAAAGTGCTTACAATGATCAAATGAAGCTTAAATGAGCCAAGACATGAATTACTTGTTGAAGAATATGAGGACATGAATGAGTTGTTGAAAGCCAAGGCATATTAAATTCAAAAGAACCAAAGAAAGGCAAAATAAGAAAGCTCAAAGAATATGGAAGCTTGAAGAAAAGATGGATTCAATCCAAGGACAAAGCATGAAGACTCAAGAACTTAGAATGTTAATATTTTAGAAGTCTCATGTAAGTGCTTTAATGTTTAAAATATCGTTTGAAATATTTTGAAACTTTTAGGTAAATTTCTTATACCTAGATACTTTTTAAATTACCTGAAAATTATTTTTATAAGGTCAAAAATTATTTTAAAGGTTAGAATCATTTTTGGAATAAAGAGCACCAAAAAGAGTTTTTCCCAAATGCTGTCAGTTTTTATACATCCGCATTGAGGTGAATTTTTCTCTATCAAACACTCATTATTTTAACGTGTGGTAAACATAGAAGTTTTAGGATTTTATCTTAGATTTCTTTTTACACCAAGAACACCTAATTTGGAGTTATACAGAAGAAGTTATTGCCAAAACACTGAAATAGGGTCACTACTATCAAACATTTAAAAACTGTTCAACGGGCAAATTTTTAAAATTCTAATGTTTTAAATTATAGCCGTTTGAACCTTAAATATTCTAATAAATAGGGAAACTCTTTAAGGAAACTTTTTCAGGTTTGAAAGCCTATAAATATATGGTTTTGCAAATCAAAATACATCCAAGAATTGAAAAATCTATTTTGAGAACCTGAAAGTACTCTTGTTCTTCCTAAGTTCTCTTGCTCACTCATTGAAAAATTCTTTTGTTGAGAACTCTGAAGTGCTGATCCTTCTTCCTTTGAATTCCTACTGCTAATCCTCTTCTAAGAAGGATATTGGTGAATTCTACACTTGAGTTTCATTCTGTTTCCTATTGATATTTTATATTAAAGTATATAGTGCTGAAATTGTACTAACTTGCTCTTTGAGAGAGTATACTTGTACGCAGATTTTATCTTGTGTTTCTTGTAGTTCATTGACGTTCCAAGGTGTTTGGATCGTTGGCTAAGCAAAGGGATATTTCTTAGAGAGGCGGACTCTAGCTTATGTAAGGAGTGACCGAACGAGGGAATATCGTTTGGAGAAGGCGGGCTCTAGCCTTAACCAAGGAATGTTGTAATCGGTTTTGTTCCACCCGTCAATGAAACAGGTTTAGTGAATCCTTTGATGGTTTGCCAAAGGCGAGGATGTAGGCTGGGTATAAGCCAAACCTCGCAAAAATCTCCGTCTCACTCTCTCTTTCCCTATTCTTTATTTTCAGTTCATATACAACTGCGTGAATGATTTAAATATCTAAATTATACATACTACGCATATTTGGAAATCAAGTAAACTTAAAGTCCAATTTTGATTTGGGTTGCGGAAACCGAAAGGTAGTACGTTGGTTACACCATATCTTGCGTAAACCATACGGGAGTACGTTACTTGGTTAACACCCCAAAGATAAATTTACCAAGAGCTTATTTGAATTCTAAATATTTGGAAAGAGTGATTGGATTTATTTATATAGGGCTTTACTTCAGCAAGCATAAATTATAATTCATAATCACAGGGCTTATATAAACAAACAAACTGTCTCAAGATCTTATATTACCAAAGTGCTGAATACTTTATATCTTGGTTTGGTTATTTGTTGTTTAACTTGTACTTGGCAAATAAATTGATTGTTTGGTTTGAAGATTGTGTTTAATTGATTGGATAAAAGAACTAAGTTCTTGATTGATTAAAGAATTAAAAAAACAAGTCAAGAATTGGTTAAAAGAAATAAAAGAAGTTTAAGGTATTTTAAAAGGAATCAAAAAAAATTTTTAGAATCCAATTCACCCCCCCTCTTGGGAAGCTATTCCTAATTTCATAGTTGTAGATATATTGTCAATATATTACTCAATCAGGTCACTTATATACAGGTGTTTTTGGGAAAATGTTCTATTTTCAAACAGCATGCTGCCGAATTTTCTAAAAATTTTTCCAAACCATATCTTGTATATAAATGATTTTTTTTTCCTGCCTATATACTTTAATGTTTATCTAGGCCCTTTTTACTGTTGCCAAAAGGGGGAGAAGTAGGCAAGTATTTGTCATCATGAAAAAGGGGAGGATTATTGACCTTATAGTCATTACTGGTTTTGATAATGACAAATACTCTTTGTATTTGATAGCTTTCAAGTTTGTGTACATGTTCTTGTTGACAAGTTCATATTTGACGGAATGTGAAAGCTTGAAGCCTGAAGACCCTGAGGATTAGTTGATGTTCTAATTTATATTATCATTCAATTTGAGTTTGTAATTGTAAATAGGAAAAAATGTCTGTAATATTAAATGCATATCATGCATATAGGAACTACAAGCTCAAGACCTTAGAAATACCTTAGGGTTCAGTCGACCGACGCCGAACTTTTGGGACTATCTCAAAACGGCCTTAGAAAAGACCCTAGGTCTTGCACAATCACTTAAGTAAGTCCCCAACATCACTTTTCATATCAGGGCAATCAAATCAAGGATAAAATGAACTTTAAATTGAAATGCTGAGGGGGCTCGGGTGACCGAACCCAAGCCATGTAAAATGGCTCGAGTGACTAAACAAGTCAATATGTTGACTTTGTGTTTGGGCACCCGAACCTGATTTGAGCGTATCTCCCTCGGGCACCCAAACCTGTGAGAAAACACTTTTCAACTACTCGGCACCCGAACGATCACGTTCAAAAAGGGCTCGGGCGACTGAATTACTTGGTTCAGTTAACCGAATGTAGCCTCGGGAACCCAAACCTCGGACATTTAACTTGATAAATCTTTTGTGGGAGGACTTGGAATGTTGACGTTCTTGCATTGTCATTGCAAGTAACCTAAGCCTATATTTTTGTGTGCAAAAATCATTTTCAAAGCTTGTTTTTAAAGAACTCTTGTGTTTGCTACATTGAAGAAAATATTTTTGAGTTTGTTTGAATATTATTGCTAACATCTTTGAAACCCTAATCTGACATTGAGATTTAGTTTATCTGGTTTTCAAAGAATAGCTTGTTTGATATACATTCTTGTGTTTGATAGATAAAGTCATTATTCTAAGTGTTGATTGCACACGTAGAGCACTGAGCTTATAGTTCTTACATCATTGAGGTGCATTGATTATACTGTACTTAGTGGTACATAATCTGCTTAGTGTAAGAAGCATTTTTGTGTACACAATATTTTAGACACATTTGTTGTATTCTATAAATGGGCTTGAAGGGGGAGACTAGCCCTATTAAATAGTTTCGAAGTGGCTTAAACCCTGTTAGGAAAGTTAGGTGTGCCATCTCGGTAAGACGTGTTGGTTAAGGTCAACCCCTTGAATTGACCTGGTTGTAATCGGTGCTGTTCCACCCGTTAAGTTAGCTTTAGTGGAATCCTTGAGTTTGTGAGCTAGAGGCGGGGACGTAGGCATAGTTGGCCGAACCTTGATAACATATCGTGCATGTTCTTTATATTTTCGTAAATTTATTTTCCACACTTTTATTTTCAGCACAATGTATGTTGTATGCTTGATTTATTATACGTAGTACATGTGTTAATTGTATTTAGAATTAAATTGAAAGACCCTAGGTTTGTGTAATGCTGTTGTTAGATTGGTTGACCTAGGGACAAATTTTTTAAATACCCAATTCACCCCCCTCTTAAGAATACACCAAAACTAGCAATAGCTCACTTGAACTGATTTATTAAGTTCGAGCCGAGTTCGAGTTGATTCATGCTCAACTTGTTAAGCTCGCAAGCTGACTCATTTATTAGTTCATTTACTAGTTTGTTCGTAATTTGTGGACTAAGTTGATGTTAGTTCGTGAACTTGCTTGATATTTTGCTCGTGAAAAAACTCGTTATTAATCTCATTTAATATTTGATTTTAAATTTTTTACTTTAAAATATGTTTTTTCTCAAATTATATAATTAATTATAAATAAATTTAGTTATTTTTGTGGCTTGGTTTGTTTATTAATTTGAAATGAACTTCAATAGAGTCAAGTTTGAGCTCACGCTCGAGCTTGGTTGGTTTAAACTTTAATTAAGTCGAGTTCAAACTAAACTTGAGTTATATATATGTAAAATGAACTGAATAGAAAACTTTAAACTCAAGCTGAACTTGAGCTCACCACAGTTCGACTCAATTCAACTCATTTGTTGTATCAACCTGCTTAACTTCTACATAATAAATCACATGTAATATATATAGTCAACCCGAACCCGTGGGTAACAGGGACATACTTGTCATGCACAGCGGAAACCTAAGCAGCAGTAAATATAAATCACATTCTCATAACCATCAAATACATTATACCAGAGTTAACTACATTCCCAAATACTGTGTTTATATACAATCTCCAAAAGTACAAGAATACATACATATCTGGGAACCCACAACACAAATCTTCTGTTCCTAGATCAAAACTTACCCTCCTAGTGGGGTAGTATCACACTATCTCAACGGCAGCCTTGATCTGCTGGCCTTCTTGGGTTTTTTGAAAATGATTTAATATTGGGGGTGAGACACCTCTCAGTAAGGGAAAGTACACTAAATACAGTTATGTGACAATATGAATATTTGGTGCTATAATACATATATGGTACATTTCATATACTTGAAAACATTCCTCATAACATAACTGAATAAGCATATACTTTCATAATTTCTAATAAATCATACTATACATGAAAAGTCTGTAAAACTGGTAATACTCTAATTTCCTCAGGATTTATAGTTAGCTGATGTCATGTATTACCCCCCATGACGGGTTGTGCAGCCTGAAGGCGGGACCCGACAAGTCTGAACATAATAATCTGATTTGTATAACTACGGTACCGTGCTCCTAAAACTGAACTGAACTATCATTCGGGTTCTGATAACATATAATACATGATAATATACTTGTCTAACATAAACAGATTGATAGTATTTTCTGTAATAACATACATACATACAAACATACGGCCTTGCGCCAATTTATTTCATATCTGCGGCCTTGCACCGAACATTCATAAATACGGCCTTGCGCCGAAATCATACATAATACACGGCCTTGCGTTGGCTATCAATCATGGCCTTGCGTCAAACATTTCATACATATTATTCTGAATAAATAATCTGTTTATCATGTATTTTGAAACCATAATGTACTGCAATATTCCATCATTTCTAAAAACATACTTTATTCATAAAATTTCCATAACATAATACTTTTCACGTAAAATAATATTGATGTCACACAATGCTGAATAAAATCATACATTTTATTCTAAAATCATATTCTCTAGCATTTCTTACTAATACATACACTTTAGTATCATGGTAGTATTTTTCCAAATATGCATTTTCTCGATAATATACAAATATAATACATGCTTTCCTGAAAATAATTCTTCTAATAATTTAATTAAAATTTTGATGGAAAAATAACTGCTTTAATTTATTCCCTTACCTGATTTCTAAAAAGCCCCCTAAAATGTATTGGTCCTGCCCCCGCTGGGTTCTCCGTTTAACACCCTGAAAATGACAACTCCCAGAACTAAATTTCAGTATTTTTTTTGTCTATAAAATTTTCTACAACTATGAGAAGACAAAATTCTAAATAAATAGCCTTACCTTCAATTAGGGATGAATTCAAAAGTAGGTCCACCGACGATCCACTCGGGTAGGCTTGTAGAGAACTTCCCCAGGAGCGTCGTGGTGGCTTTAGATCATTGAACCGGCGAGAATCCGGCCCGAGATCTTAGAGAGAAGGAAGGAGGGACGAAGTGAGGAGAGAGAGGGAAGTTCTCGCATGATTTTCGGCCAAAAATGAGGCTTAAACCTATTTATACATTGTGTAATGACCTGAAAAATAATTGTACTTAAATAATAAAGAGAGGAAAATAGAAATAATAAAAGAGGGTAGTAGTAGACTTCATCGACGAACGCGATTTGGACTTGTCGATGAGGGTGTGCTTTGTTAACGAGAAGATACCGAGAGGCTTTTTTTGAAGTTCTGACTTTTGTCAATAAGGAGATAGCATTCGTCGACGAACCTCCTTCTTGGCCTCGTCGACGCGATGATGTGGCTTGTCGACAAAGCCCAAAGTATAAATAGTGCAAACCTTGGTTTTTTACGCAGAAAAATCAACGAAATCTCTCTCTCTCTTTCCCTCTCTCTCTCTCTCTCTCTCTCTCTCTCTCTCTCTCCTCTCTACGATCCTTCCTTTCTCTCTCTTCGATTTCGGCACCGTTAGTCGCTGGATCGACGATTTGAGGCCACCATGACTCTCTTGGGAAAGTTTTCTCCAAGTCTGCCAAAGCGGATCATTGGTAGGAAATCTAGTAGACGAAGAAATAATGATATTTTGTTCTGGTAAATTTTGTTTTTAGGGTGTTGAGTGGGGAACCTTGCAGGTGTAGGACCTATCACAGTAGAGGATTTTAGCAGGAATCAAGTAAGGGAAATATGCTATGCTAGGCAACCTTAGTATGATTTTCTTATAAATTATATGTTTTTACCAGTTGATTATTCAAAGCATGAATTTATATAGATTATAAATTATGTTTAAGATGTTTAAAACTACTGTGTGGCATGAGAATATGAATATAGTACGGAAACATGTTTTACAATATTTTCAGGAACATATTTTCAGAATATACAGACAGGGAAATGTAATTTCAGTTTACATGATACCATGATTATATAGTTTTTCAGTACCATGACATACAGATTTACAGGTAATTTTAGAAAATACAGACGATACAAATACAATTTATTTTAGCATCTTGGTTAATACAGTTAATACAAAATCATGGTAAAAATAGTATTTTAGATATATCAGTTACCTATATAGTATCAGACCCTCATGGACCAGATTCATTCAGCAGAACTCGGTACCGTAGCTATATTCAGTTTAGAGTGCAACCATTACTCAGATAGTATGTGGTATTCAGAAGTCGATCGTACCTATGTTGTGGACAGGCTCCCCATCAGATATGGGTTGAGGGGGCCGATCTGACTGTCGGAGTTTCAATTGACTTACCCTGGTCGGCCAGCCAGGTTAGGTTCTGCCTTCGGGCCGCACAACCCTGTCATGAGGGGTTAAATCATGACTTTCAGTTATCCATCCAAGGAATATTTTTAGTTATTATATGATCTGATTTACAGAAAATAGTCATACCTATTAGTTTATGTTAAGTAACATAGGTATGATTTATATTGCAACATGCATATAGGTTTGACTTAGCTTTATTATTTATGGTAATTTCTAAGTCAGATTTTACAAGCATGTAGCTCACTTTCCACACACTAGAGATAGCATATTTCGTCTTACTGAACATCGACTCACCCCATTATTTTAACATTTTTCAGGTGAGTCAATTAGGCGAGTGGATTAGGCTCACAGATAGAGGGGCTACTGTAGTACCCTATCAGTAGGGTGAGTATTTTTAGGAAATTATTTTGTATAGCCCCAGTTTCAGTTGAGGGTATTTTTGAGAATAGTGTATATGTATATTTTGGGGATATTCTGGCACTCTGGTATTGTATATATTGTGTCAGTCGTATGAATTCAGCTTCTCACTGCTTAAGTTGATAATTTCATTTGAATTAAATGGTATTAGAGTAGTATAAAATTCAGTATATATATAAAGTAGGAAGCTGGTCGTTACAGTTTGGTATCAGAGCGGTGAAGTTTCATTGGATTTATTATTGGAAAATTATAAAATATTTATAGAAATTAGCAGGTCGTTACAGTTTAGTATCAGAGCCTAGTTTGCTGGGTTCTATTGACTTTAAAGTGAAGCGTAAGCAATACCAGAGTATAGGAAAGGATTAGTGGTTTGTTCTGTAGTCTGGGTACAAGATTTCCATGGTGGTTTCTGTGTTTTTCCTAGAGTGACAATTTCAAGAAAACCATAGTAAACTATTGTCGGGTCGTGTGTCTAGGTTGTAGAACTGGATTTTGAATTAAGATCAGGGAGGGTAGTTAATTAAGAATTGGAATAGAATAGGGTTGTAGAAAAAATAAGGTTTTAAAGTGTGTTTCTTGTTTTTTAGGATGGACCCAGGAAGCAGTGACACGAACGTTGGGGAAGACACACCAGGACCTTCTAGTATGGGAGGTGGAGATACTGATTTCGTACTGTGCAGTGTCACCCAATAGGTGATGGCTGAAATGGTCAGGAGCTCAAGGGAGCGTAGCTACACGATAGAACAGTTTACACAGATGAAGCTCCCATTTTTGTTGGAGGAGATAACCCAATTGTAGCTGAAAATTGAGTTCAGGACATTAAAGAGACGCTGGTTATGCTTCCATATACGGATGAGTAGAAGGTGGTATTTGCGCATTTAAACTGACAGGAGAGGCCAAGCGCTGGTGGAGATCAGTGCGACTAACTGAGGAGCAGAGGCTGGTTCAAGTGCCAATGACATGGGACCGATTCAAGGAACTGTTCTTCGAGCGATATTTTCCTACTATCCTTCGAAGCACGAAGGAAATAGAGTTTATGCACCTAGTACAGGGGCAGATGACGGTATCTCAACATGTAGCTCAATTTATCGAGTTGTCACGATTTGCCCCACATCTATTACCACGTGAAGAGAAAAAGGTAAGGAAGCGTGAAGAGGGTACGTGACAGAACTTGTTTGAGCAGGTGAATGGTTTCAGGGCTCAGAAATTTGCAAAGGTTGCAGAAAGAGCTGCTATTATCGAGAGTGGTATACATAAAGGTATAACAGCTTAGGGTCATAGAAAGAGGCCCACGCCTCAGAGTTTTCATGCTGGCTCCAACAAAAGCCCATGGAGAGGAGGTCATGATAGGGAAGACCTAAGGTAGACGACAGGACCTTGGGAGAATAAGGGTATGCAGATCTTTCTAGTATGTCAGACATGTAGGAGACGACACCTGGGGGAGTGCCGGGCAGGGAGAGATGTTTGTTATCATTGTGGGAGACCCAGTGGCATGTGTGTGCCTAGGACCGCTAGACCAGGTTCCAGCTCCTAGGCCCTATCGTGGTGGATATCAGGCGCTTCATGGAGGCCAGTAGAGGAATGTAACCCTGGCAAGGGTTACACTGGGTGATGCGGAGACTGCCACGGATGTGGTGACAGGTACTCGTATTGCTTTATTATATCCAATTATTGCCTTATTTGATTCAGGTGCTACTCACTTTTTTGTCTCTTCATCCTATATTAAATTATATGGAAGTGAGACCCAATCATTAGATATAAAATTGTTAGTAGCTACACCGTCAGGGTCAGTGATGAGATGTCAAAGGGTACTCAGAGGCTATCCAATAGAAATTCAGGGGAGAGTGCTACCAGCTGACCTAATTGTGTTAGATATGTGTGGATTTGATGTAATACTAGGTATGGACTAGTTGGCAGTAAATCGCACCAGTATTGATTGTTATTAGAAAGAAGTGATTTTTAGACCCTCTGGTGAGCAGAAATTCAGATTCGTCGGTTCACATGTACGTGCTCCGTCGCAGCTGGTGTCAGCTATGCAGGCAGGCAGATTACTCCTGGACGGAGATCAGGGGTTTATGACTTTTGTAAAAGAGGCGACAAAAAATGAATTGAAGTTTGATAGTACCCCAGTGGTATGAGAATTTATCGATGTTTTTCCAGAAGAGCTACCAGGGTTGCCTCTTGAACGCAAGGTGAATTTTTCTATAGATTTACCTCCAGGGGCAGCACCGATTTCTAAGATTCCTTATCGTATGGCTCCAACTAAATTGCGAGAACTAAAGGATCAGTTGTAAGATTTGCTGGATAAGGGTTTTATACGACCCAATGTATCACCGTGGGGAGCTCCAGTGTTGTTCATAAAGGAGAAGGACGGGACTATGAGGATGTGTATTGATTATAGGGAGATAAACAAGGTCACTATTAAGAACAAATATCCTCTGCCCCATATAGACGATTTGTTTGATCAGCTTCAGGGTACACGAGTGTATTCCAAGATCGACCTCAGATCAAGTTATCATTAAGTGAGGGTAAAAGTAGAGGATGTTGCGAAGATAGCCTTTAGAACCAAGTATGGGCACTATGAATTCCTCGTTATGCCATTTGGTCTAACGAACGCATCATCTGTGTTCATGGACTTGATGAATAGAGTCTTTCACCAGTATTTAGATCAGTTTGTAGTGATTTTTATTGATGATATACTGGTTTACTCGAGGAGTTTTGAGGATCGTGAGATGCATTTGAGACAGATACTGCAGACGCTCAAGGAGAAAAAGCTTTATGCTAAATTTAGTAAATGTGAGTTCTAACTTGAGAAGGTTAAATTTTTGGGCCATGTAATCTCAGGAGATGGTATTTCAGTAGATCCCCGCAAGATTGATGCAGTGGTAAATTGGGCCAGGCCGAAGAAAGTACAGGAAGTCAGAAGTTTCTTGGGACTGGTCAGTTATTATTGTCGATTTGTCGAGGGATTTTCTTCTTTATTAAGGCCTCTCATACGTTTGACTAGGAAAAATGCTAGATTTGTGTGGGATGAAGAATGCGAGCAGAATTTCAGGAAATAAAGCAACAGATTGTCACTGCACCAGTATTGATGATTCCATTAGGAGGGGATGGTTATGTAATTTACAGTGACACATCCTTGAAAGGGCTTGGTTGTGTACTGATGCAATATGATAGGGTGGTAGCGTATGCTTTTAGGCAGTTGAAAGAATATGAAAAGAGCTACACTACTCACAATCTGGAATTAGATGTAGTGGTGCACGTACTGAAGATCTGGAGACATTACTTAGATGGTGAGAGATGTGAAATATTTTCTGATCATAAGAGTCTAAAGTACTTCTTCACGCAAAAAGAGTTGAATATGCACCAAATAAGATGGTTGGAACTTATCAAGGATTACGATTGCACTATCAGTTACCACCCAAGTAAAGAAAATGTGGTGGCTGATGCACTAAGCCATAAATTAGAGGATATAACGCAATTAACAGTAGTAATTCAGTACCCAATCCAAATGGACTTAGAAAGGCTTGGCGTGGAGTTAGTGGAAGATGATCCTCAGGCGTTTATTGCTAGTCTGGTTGTACAACCTACACTATATGAAAGAATTAAAGCTGCTCAAGGGAATGATCTAGAATTAGCAGATGTAATAGCAAGGGTACAAGATTGTCAGGGAGAAGAATTCAGCATTTTTGATGACGAGGCTTTGAGATTTCGCACTAGATTGTGTGTGCCTGCAGATGATAGCATTAGGAGAACAATTCTAGAAGAGGCTCATAGATCTCTATACATTATTCACCCTGGAAGTATGAAAATGTATAGAGGTCTGTGAAAGTATTTCTAATGGAATGGCATTAAAAGAGATATTGTAGAATTTGTACAGTAGTGCTTGACATGCCAGAAGTTTAAGGTTAAGCACCAGAGGCTGGCTGGGCAGTTGCAACCACTTTTCATTCCTGAGCGGAAATGGGATCACGTATCCATGGATTTTTTTACTCGATTACCACTAACAATGCATGGTCAGAATGCCATTTGGGTGATTGTTGATAGGCTGACAAAGATGGCTCATTTTCTGCCCATTAAAATTAGCTACCCTACTAATAGGTTGGCAGAGATCTACATACAGGAGATTGTTCGACCCCATGGAGTGTCGGTATCCATAGTCTCAGACCGTGATCCTTGCTTTACGTCATGGTTTTGGAAGAGCTTGTAGGAGGCTTTGGGGTTTTAGTTGGCATTCAGCACCGCTTTCCATCCTCAGTCAGACGGTCAAACAAAGAGAACAATTCAGGTACTTGAGGATATGCTGCGAGTGTGTGCATTGGATTTTGGGGGTAGCTGGACCCAGTATATGTCATTGGTAGATTTTTTCTACAACAACAGCTATCAGGCTAACATAAGCATGGCTCCTTATGAAGCGCTCTATGGTAGGAGATGTCATTCTCTTTTATATTGGAGTGAGCTAGGTGAAAGGCGAGTTTTGGGGTCAGAAATAGTACAGCAGGCGTACGATAAAGTCTAAGTTATTCGAGATAGAATCAGTGTAACACAGAGTCTGTAACGACCTCCAGAATTGTTATCATTTTTTTTTATATATACAATTAACCTTTCTACGCAGTAGAAACACAAATCATGAAATCATTTATACATAAACTATACAATATTAGAATCCAAAATATACAGACCATACAAAAATGTCCCTCCAGTGTCATCTATCCAAAAACATACACCACTCAGACAAAAACTCACCCTATAACCAGGGTGATCTGAGCTACACTCTATTCGCGAGCCTGATCTGCTCACCTCACTAGCTCACTTGAAAAAAATGTTAGAGTAATGGGGTGAGTTGATGCTCAATAAATGGAAATATGCTATTGTTAGTGTGTGACAACTAAGCTAAGAATACTTAAAAAATAGCAACTGAACTGTAATGCAATAAATAATCTGTAAGAAAAACATATCTTTCTTTCTCAATTTAAAATGTACTATATTATCTATATTTTCTACTTTTCATACTGATAATATCATATTATACTTATCATATATTGTAAAACTGTATACATATAGATATAACTGTACTTATTCCCTGGGACTTTGTACTTCCTAATTTGACCCCTCATGACAGGGTTGTGCAGCCCGTAGGCGGGACTCTATCTGGTCGGCCCTCCAAATAAGTCATTATACTCTACACTACCTCAGTCTAGCCAAACTGCATCCTTTCCTAAGCTCGGGACTGGCTACTACCTCGTCAAACCGACCCCCTCAACCCGGTGTACTGGGGAGCTGCATACTCTTCGAGCACGGCTGACGGTACCCACATACTATTTTGAGATATGTGGTTGCACTCTATCTGTATCTAGTAACGGTACCGTTCTCTATAATCTGTATGTGTCTGTGTATCTTTCCTCAGGGATTTGATACTATATACATATATACATATATATTCTTTTACTGTTTTCATCATGTTTCCAAAATTACCATAACTATCTTTCTGTACTGTAAATATTGTATCTCTGTGTACTGTATCTGTAGCATCTTGGTGCTACCTCTGTATATCTATCTGTTTATTCTATATATATACTCTGTCTGTATGTTCTGCATGTTATGGTAATAGGAAAACATGGCATGCTATAACACTGTATATATATATACTATTCTGAGTATCTGTATACATGTATATGGATATATGTATATATCTTTTTCATGAAACCATTCATATAAAAGCTGTATAAGCATGTACATTTCTCTGTGAATATATATCTATATCTATATATTCTGTGTAAACCCATATACTGGAAAAACTATGTAAATTGTATGTACTGTCAATAACTGTGTATTCAGTATAATATGATACATCACAAATATAACATATTTCCCTTACCTCAACTTTGAAAAGCCCCTATAAAATCTGGCTCTATACCTGCAGGATTCCTAACTCAACATCCTGAAAACACAATGTCCCAAAACAAAACATCAGTATTTCATCGCCTACGTCATTTCTTATAACTACTATAAGGCCAAAAACTGGATAAAAGACCTTACCCTGAATTTGGGATGAAATCGAACTTCGTTTTCTCGACGATCTACTCCAACAAACTTGTAGAGAATTCCACCTAGCTTCAGATCGTCGATCCGATGACTGATGGGGCCGAAAACGAAGAGAGAAGGGAGAGAGAGTCGTAGAGAAAAGAGAGAGAGAGAGAGAGAGAGAGAGAGACAAGAAAGAGAGACATTTCTTAAAAATGAAAATTTCCCAGATCTCCGTATATATATAAAACAGGGGATTTCATCGATGAGCCCGTTCTTTGTCGACGAGTCCTTCACAAATTTTGTCGACGAGACCCTGCATTCGTCGACGAAATTCAGGCTACCTCAGAACCCCTCTCGGTATTTTCTCATCGACGAAACCCTGTGTTCGTCAACGAAGTTTGGCAATTTCCCAAAACTATGATTATTTAATATTATCTCCAAAATGCAATGTCGTCGACGAAGTCTATGGCCTCCTTTTGTTTCTGTATCTATTTTCTCTCCCTCTTATTATTAAAAAGTTATTATTCTTCAGGTCACTACAAAGTTGGCATAAAAGCTACGTAGATACTTGCCGCCGGGAACTTGTATTTGAAGTGGGTGATCATGTATTTCTGAAAATAGCACCATTGAAGGGAATCATGAGGTTTGGGAAGAAGAGTAAGTTGAGCCGTAGGTTTATTGGCCCATTTGAGATGCTTGAGAAGATTGGGTCAGTTGCCTATCAGCTAACTTTACCACCATCTTTATACAGGATTCATGACGTATTTCATGTTTCTATGTTAAAGAAATACGTGCCAGATCCTTCCCATATTATCAGCTACGCAGAATTGGAACTTAGTGATGCTTTAGCATATGAGAAAGGTCCAATAAAGATCTAAGATAGAAAAGAACAAGAGTTACGTAGTAAAAAGATTCCACTAGTAAAAGTCCTAAGGAGGAATAACATGATAGAAGAAGCTTCTTGGGAGCTTGAAGATGAAATTATACAGAAGTACCCCCACTTGTTTAGTGGAATACAACAGTGATGTATATGTTAAGATAATAATAATTTTATTTTGTTTAGTATAGTATAATTGTAATGTAAAGTATAGGATAGGTAATATTTTGGTTTTGGGAGAATTTTCTTTTATAATTTTAATCTCCCAGAACTACCTATGTAACCATGGTATTCCTCCGCCATAAGTGAGGACAAGTAATAAAATAAGTAGACTGTTTTGCCTTTAAAGGTTGATGAGTTGTATGAATAGTAAATTTCGAAAATGAAATTTTATAAGGAAGGGAGAATGTAATAACCCGAAGAATAACGGTATTCAAATAATAAAGAGAGAGGAAAATAGAAATAATAGAAAAGGGCAGCAACAGACTTGCGTTCGTCGATGACTTGGCACTTTGGACTCATCGACAAGGGTGTTCTTCGTCAACAAGAAGATACCGAGAGGCTATTTTCCAAGTTCTGAATTTTGTCGATGAGGAGATAGCATTTGTTGACGAACCTCCTTCTTGGCCACATCGACAAGATGACGTGGCTTGTCGACAAAGCCCCAGAGTATAAATAGTGCAAACCTTGGGTTTTTACGCTAAAAAATCAACAGAAACTCTCTCTCTCTCTCTCTCTCTCTCTCTCTCTCTCTCTCTCTCCTCTCTACGGTCCTTCCTTTCTCTTTCTTCGATTTCGGCCTCGTTAGTCGCTGGGTTAATGATCTGAGGCCACCACGACGCTCCTACGAAAGTTCTCTCCAAGTCTATTGGAGTGGATCATTGGTGGGATGAAGTTTAATTTCATTCCAGATTCAGGGTAAGACATTTTATTCAAAATTAAGCTTTCCAACAGTTGTAGGAAATGTAGTAGACGAAGAAATAATGATATTTTGTTCTGGTAATGTGGTTTTCAGGGTGTTGAGTGGCGAACCCTGTGGGTGTAGGACCTATCACAGTAGATGATTTTAGCAAGAATCAAGTAAGGGAAATATGCTATGCTAGGCAACCTTAGTATGATTTTCGTATAAATTATATGTTTTTACTAGTTGATTATTCAGAGCATGAATTTATACAGATTATAAATTATGTTTAAGATGTTTAAAACTACTGTGTGGCATGAGAATATTGTTGACCTTATTGGTCACGCTCGGTTTTGATTATGACCAATACTCATTGTATCTAATGAATGTTTGAGGTTTTGTGCAGGAACTAAGAATGATAAGATCAAGATGTGCACAAAGCAAGAAAAGCTTGAAGACCAATTTATAATTCAGCATTGTAATATATTTATATTGGTCTGTAATAGTAAGTAGGTATTTGGTTTGTTCTAAGCTCACACACATCACATGTATGATTCACTACGTAAGCTCAAACAAACCATGAATGAGAAAATGACCATAGAAAGACCTTAGGGTTTTCCCTTCGGTCGACCGACACCAGACTTTTTCGGTATCTTCAAATTGGACCCCAAGTGCCCCTAGGACACTCACACTTTCACATATATTTGTTAGGCACTTGAATAGGGCTTGTTTGCTTCAATACGGGTCCGAAATGCACACACGATGCAATTTCGGTCAACCAGCCAAGACAATTTATTTTGGCCTGGTCGACCGAGACACCCTGGGTCAAAGTTTGACCACCCAGTCGATCAGCAAAGATAGTTCAAAAGGCCTTGGTAGACCGAAACTCCCTTGGGTCAAAGTTTGACCACTCAGCCGACTAGCAAAGGTAGTTCAAAAGGCCCTGGTCGACCGAAACTCCATGGGGTTAAAAGTTTGACCAACTAGTCGACCGAAACTGGTAGTTCAAAACGCCTTGGTCGACCAAAACCTTCTTAGGTCAACAGTTGACCATCTGGTCAACCGAGAACATTTGTTCTCCAACTACCTGGTCGACCGAAGGGTCTTCGGGAGAATTCCTAGTGGTCTGGTCGACCGAACCAGGCAGTTCAAAATGCCCTGGTCGACCGAAACTCAGAAAATTAGAAAATCGTCCTCTCCTCGTCGACCAAGACCTCAGTTCAATATTCCCTTGATCGACCGGACCATATGAGACTTGGTTGACCGAACTTGTTTTGGTCGACTGGACCTCTCGGGTTGCCCTGATTTTTTACTGCAGTTAATATTTTTTAAACAGGGTTAAAATGCTTTAAACACCATTAAACTTTCCTAAGAATACCCAATAGGTCCCCAATGGTCATATTTTCTTCCATGCCTATATATATGAGTTCATTTGAGAAAATTAAGAGTAATTGGCCACTTTAATTAGGGAAAATTCTTTAAAAATCCCAAAGTTTATAATACTCATTTATTAAGCCTCTAACACTTATTCTTACCAGATCTTCTACTCAAACATATGTTGTAAGTGTGATTTAAGTGTTGTTGCTTTCTAGGGTTGCTCTCCCAAGTGTGTTAATTTTTTGTAACGATTTTAATTGAGAGCCAACCCGAGTATTCTTAGGGGACTTTTTTTAATAAGTCTCTCCTAAGAAGACTTATATTAAACTTCCAAGTATTGCACATTCATTGCAATATCTTGTGAAGTTTGTATTTGTTTTTGGATTGCAAAATTTCTTCAAACATTTCCAAATATCTTGTGGGATTTATCTTGATATAACTTTGAAAAGATATTTGTTTATGTGATATTGATCCTTATTGCAATATTCATTGACCTACATATTATTTGCTGAATACAAAGATTGAATATCTCTTTGCAAACCAAACATATACATTACTAGAGCATCATACGATTGAGAAAACCTGCTCATTGAAATATACATATATATATTGTTTGGTTAGCATCTTTGTGTGAACATCTTGCCTGAATATCTTGTGAAACAAAGATTTCTTGATTGCTACTCTCACGCACTCATTACACTGATAGTAAATATGTATATCTGAGAGTTGAAATATTGGACCACACTGAGCTTACATATTGAATCATATTGTGGTGTATGTTATTGCGTGCATTTGGGTACATATCTGCTTTACACGAAAGCACAATCACTGTACCATCTATTTATATGCACATCTATTATATTTCCAGGCATGGGCCTGAAGGGGGAGACTAGCCCTGGAATAGTCCCAGATTGGCTTAGACCTGATTAGGAAAGCTAGGTGTGTCGTCTTGTTAAGGCGTGCAAGTTGAGGTCAGCCCCGCTAATTGACCTGGTTAAGGTTGAGGTCAGCCCTGTGTTAATTTGACCTGGTTGTAAACGATGCCGCTCCCTTAAGTGAGCTATTAGTGGAACCCTCTGGCTTGCGAGCTAGAGGCGGGGACGTAGGCACAGTTGGCCGAACCCCAATAACATATCGTGTGTCTATTTACATTTCAACACTTTATATTTATCGCACGCATATGTTATTGTATGAATGACGTGCATGATTTAAATTCCACGTATTTTACTTATCAGCACATTTGGAACTGTGTAGAAAGACCCTAGGTTACCAAAACTTATTGACTTCTGACTTAACCTAGGATAAAAGTTAAAATTTCCAATTCACCCCCCCTCTTGGGAATACACCTTTTCTAACAAATATGAATATAGTATAGAAACATGTTTTAAATTATTTTCAGGAATATATTTTCAGAATATACAGACAAGGAAATGTAATTTCAGTTTACATGATACCATGATTCAGAATATATAGACAAGCAAATGTAATTTCAGTTTACATGATACCATGATTATATAGATTTTCAGTACTATGACAAATAGATTTACGTTGATTTTAAAAAATACAGACGATACAAATACAATTTATTTCAGCGTCATGGTTAATACAGTTAAGTCAAAATCATGGTAAAAACAGTATTTTAGATGTATCAGTTACCTATATAGTATCATACCCTGATGGACCAAATTCAGTCAGCAGAGCTCGAACCCCATAGCTATATTCAGTTCAGAGTGCAACTCAGATAGTATGTGGTATTCAGAAGTCGATCGTGCCTATGTTGTGGACAGGCTCCCCATCAGATATGGGTTAAGGGGGCTGGTCTGACTGTCAGAGTTTTAGTTGACTTATCCTGGTCAGCCAGCTAGGTTAGGTCCCGCCTTCGAGCTGCACAACCCTGTCGTGAGGGGTTAAATCATGACTTTCAGTTATCCATCCAGTGAATCTTTTTAGTTATTATATTTATGTATGATCAGATTTACAAAAAATAGTCATACTTGTAGATATTAGCAGCATTATGAAAAAAATATTCAGGAAAGTTAGTTTATGTTAAGTAACATAGGTATGATTTATTGCAATAGGTATATAGGTTTGACTCAACTTTATTATTTATGGTATTTTCTAAGTCAGATTTTACAAGCATGTGGCTCACTTTCCACACACTAGTGATAACATATTTCGTCTTACTAAGCGTTGACTCACCCTATTATTTTAACATTTTTCAGGTGAGTCAGTTAGGCGAGTGGATCGGGCTCGCAGGTAGAGGGTCTACTATACTACCCTATCAGCAGGGTGAGTATTTTTAGGAGATTATTTTGTATAGCCCCAGTTTCAGTTGAGGGTATTTTTGAGAATAGTGTATATGTATATTTTGGGGATATTCTGGCACTCTGGTATTGTATATATATATATGGTTTCAGTCATATGAATTCAGCTTCTCACTGTTTAGGTTGATAATTTCGTTTGAATTAAAAGGTATCAGAGCAGTATAAATTTCAGTATATATATATAAAGTAGGAAGCAGGTAGCTACAGTTTGGTATCAGAGCGGTGGAATTTCATAGCATTTATTATTGGTAAATTATAAAATATTTATAGAAATTAGCAGGTCGTTACACACTGGCCTTCGTCGACAAGCCGTGTCACTTCATCGATGAGGTCAAGAAGGCAATTCGTTGATGAATGTCACTCCTCGTCGATGAAATTCCGAGCTGGGATATATATCCCTTTGATATCTTCTCATCGACGAGACACATCCCCATCGATAAGCCCCTCATATGCTCTCGTCGACAAATCCCCTGTGTTCGTCGACGAGTCTTGTTTAATTACCTTCTTTAATTCATTTTCCTTCTTCTTCCATTATTTAAACATCATAATTCTCTGGGTCACTACATTCTCCCCTCCTTATAAATTTCGTCCTCGAAACTTTCTATCCATACGATTTATCGTCCCTTAAGAAAAGTGGTTTACTTATTTTATTACTTACCCTCACTTATGGTGGAGGAATACCGTGGTTACATTTCAAGTTCAGAGAGATTACATAAATAAATTAAAATAAAATTCTCTCAAAATTAAAAGACCATTCATAACTAAACTATTGCATGTACCTGCAAAAGAAAGACTACATATTTACTTACATTTTCCTAGTTACATCTGAACTTCTTGGAACAATTGTGGGTATTTCTGTCTGATTTGTTCCTCGAGATCCCAAGAAGCCTCTTCTATTGCATGATTCCTCCATAGAACCTTTACCAAAGGAATCTTCTTATTACGTAGTTCCTGTTCCCTTTTGTCCAGAATCTGCACTGGTACCTCCTCATAGACTAGCGAATCACTGAGTTCTAATTCACCATAACTGATTATATGAGAAGGGTCTGGGATGTATTTCCTCAACATGGAATACATCGTGCATCTTCGATAGCACAGGTGGTAAAGCTAACCTGTATGCAACCGGTCTCACTTTCTCTAAAATTTCAAATGGACCGATGAACCTAAAGCTAAGTTTACCCTTCCTTCCAAACCTTATAACCCCTTTTAATAGAGCTATCTTCAAAAATACATGATCACCAATATCAAATTCCAAATTCCTGTGGTGATTATCGACATAACTCTTTTCTCGGCTCTGAGTTGCACTGATTCTATCCCTGATGAGCCAAACCTTATCACATGCTTTCTGCACTAACTCTAGTCCCATGACTCGCCGCTCACCCATCTCATACCAATATAGAGGATAACGACATCTCCTACCATATAGAGCCTCAAATGGTGCCATTCCAATGCTGAACTGATAACTGTTATTATACGCAAATTCTACTAGTAGCATGAATTGAGTCCAACTACCCCCAAAATCTAATATGCACGGTTGAAGCATATCTTTTAATATCTGTATCCGTCTAATTGAGGATGGAATGTCATGCTAAAAGACAACTAAGACCCCAGAGCCTCCTACAAACTCCTCCAGAAACGTGATGTGAAATGCGAGTCTCAATCTGACACTATAGACACAGGCACTCCGTGAGAACAGACTATCTCCTGAACATACACCTCCTCTAGAAAGTTAATGGAATAGTTGATCTTGATAGGTAGAAAGTGGGCGGTCTTAGTCAACCGATCAAAAATCACCCAAATCGCATTCTAGCCATGTGACGCCAATGGCAGCCTTAAGACAAAGTCTATGGACATATGATCCCACTTCCACTATGGGATAAATAGTGGCTGTAACTGACCTACTAGCCTCGAGTGTTAAATTTTTACCTGCTGGCACGTCAAACGCTAAGCTACATACTCGGTGATCTCTTTCTTTATACCACTCCACCAGAAAAACTCTCACTAATCCCTGTACATTTTCGTACTGCTGGGATGAACTGTATATAAAGATCTGTGAGCCTCCTCTAAAATAGTTTTCCTGATGTCAACATCGACAGAAACACATTACCTGGAATGGAACCGCAAAGCTCCATCATCTGACAAACGTAATTCCTCCCCCTGACCATTCTGCACTCCAACTAATACCTCTACTAATTCTGGGTCTTCCTTCTAAGCAGCTTTCATTCTTTCCTACAAAGTAGGCTATACCACTAAACTAGCGATACACACTGGAGGATCACTTTCTACCAACTTTATGCCGAGTCTCTCCAGATCCATCATGATCGGATACTGGATCTCCAAAGCTGCTACCACTGGTCTCGTAGACTTCCTGCTCAACGCATCAGCTACCACATGTGCTTTCCTTGAGTGATAATTGATGGTACAATCAAATCCTTAATTAACTCTAACCATCTTATCTGTCTCATATTCAATTATTTCTAAGTGAAGAAGTATTTTAAACTCTCGTGATTAGAGAAAATCTCACACCGCTCGCCGTACAGGTAATGTCTCCAAATCTTCAATGCATGTACCACTGCAACTAATTCAAGATTATGGGTAGGGTAGTTCCTTTCATATTCTTTCAACTGTCTGGAAGGATACGCTACCACTCTACCATGCTGCATCAGTACACAACCAAGTCCTTTCAAGCATGCATCACTGTAGATAGTATAACCCTCACCCCCTGATGGGATGATCAGCACTGGTGTCGTGACAAGTCTCTATTTCAATTCTTGAAAACTCTGCTCACAGCTATTGTCCCATTCAAATCTAACGTTCTTCCTATTCAGTTGTGTCAGAGGCCCTGATAAAGCTAAGAACCCCTCAACAAAACGACGATAATATCCAACTAACCCCAAGAAACTCCTAAATCTCCTGGACATTCCTTGGTCTAGCCCAATTTACTATCATATCAATTTTATTGGTATCCACAAAAATTCCATCCCCTAAGATAACATTCCCCCAAAACACAACTTTCTCGAGTCAAAAGTCACATTTAAGTCACATTTACTGAACTTGACATACAACTTCTTCTCCCTGAGCATCTGTAAAACCTGCCTCAAATGCATCTCATGCTCCTCACAGCTCCTCGAATAAACCAGTACATCATTAGTAAAAAAAATAACAAACCGATCTAAATATGGATGAAAAATCGTATTCATCAAATCCATAAATATTACACGAGCATTCATCAGACCAAACGGCATAACAAGGAAATCGTAATGTCCATACCTGGTCCTGAAAGCCGTCTTTGATACATCTTCTGCTCTTACCTTTACTTGATGATAGCCTGATTTAAGGTCGATCTTAAAATATACCTTTGTACCCTGTAGCTAGTAAAACAAATCATCTATGCGGGGTAGAGGATACTTGTTCTTGATTATCACTTTGTTAATTTCCCTATAATCTATACACATCCTCATAGTCCCATCTTTCTTCTTAATAAATAGTATTGGAGCTCCCCATGGGGATACACTAAGTCGTAAAAAACCCTTATCGAGTAAATCTTGCAACTGATCTTTTAATTCTGCCAAATCTGCTGGCACCATTCGATATGGTGCTTTAGAATTCGGCATTGTACCTGGAAATAGGTTGATAGGAAAATCTACCTTACGATTAGGTGGCAAACTTGGTAATTCATCTAGAAACACATTTGTAAATTTTTTCACTACTGGCGTATTAATAAGCTTCATTTCATTCTTTGACATTTCCTTCACAAAAGCCACGAATCCTTTGCAACCACTTTGGAGCAGTCTCCTTGCTTGAATAACTGAAATCATTTGAGGTAGAGATTGCACTCGTGACCCTGTAAATCTAAATTTTGGTTTTCTTGGAGGTTTGAATATCACTTCTCTCGCATGGCAATCTATACTAGCAAAGTTAGCTGCTAGCCAATCCATGTCAAATATGACATCAAACCCATGCATGTCCGGTACTATCAAATCAACAAATAAAATTCTCTCATACATATCAACTGGACAACCACATAGCACCCTACTACACCTCACTACTGACCAGGTCGGTGTAGTCACTAGCAGTTCAATATCTAATAATTGTGTGTCTACCCCACATATTTTAACACACCTCGAAGATACGAATGAGTGTGTAGCACCTGAATCAAATAATGCAATAACTTTAAACATAAACATATTAACCGTACCTGTCACCCCATCGTTGACTGTCTCAGCATCACCTGGCGTCAGAGAAAAAACCTTGGCTGGAGCCATATTCCTCTGCTGGCCTCCGCATGGCGCCTGATAGCCTCCCCCAGTAGGTCTAGGAGCAGAAGTAGCATCAATCTGTGCCTAACAATCTCTCATCACATGCTTTGGCTCCCCACACTGGTAGCAGATACCTTAGCCAGCACGATGCTCCCCCGGGTGTCTCTTCCAACAAGTCGGGCAAGCTGGAAGTGGTTACATACCTTGAAAACCATGATTCCCTGTCTCCTGCCTCCAGTATCTGTAGTAGCCACCCCTCTTCCACGAACCATGACCGACTCCCTGCTGGGAACTAGAAGGTGTGGATCTCTTCTTCTATCTTTGCTCCTTAGCCTCCAATCGCTCTCCAACCTCTGCTATAGTGGTCCTATCTACCAGCTCAGCAAAATCCTGTAACTTCAGTATTGACATCTGCTTATATATTTCTCTTCTTAGACCTTTTTCAAAATGTTGTACTTTTTTCGCCTCATCTAGAAGAATGTATGGGGCGAAGCGAGATAGTTCAATGAACCTCGCTGCGTACTGCTACACCGTATGCTGTCCCTGCTTCAGATTCAGGAACTCCTCAATCTTAGCTACCCTAGACGAGGCCGGAAAATACCTATTGAAGAATATCTCCTTAAACCATTCCCATGTCATCTCCACAGGTACTGTCCTTTGCTGCTCTAGGAGTTTCACCGCCGTCCACCATTTTTCGGCTTCTCCAATTAATCTATATGTAGCAAACAGCACCCTCTACTCCTCGGTACACTGCAGCACTGCAAAAACTTTTTCAATCTCCTACACCCAGTTTTCAACGACTGAAGGATCAGTTCCTCCTGAGAAATCCGGAGGATTAATCTTAATGAATTTCTCGATCGAGTTACCGTGGCCTGCCAATGGACCACCATGTTCTCTAGAACTCCTGGAGATTTCAGTCATAACTGGTTGTGCCACGCTGCGCAATACGGCATGTAAATCACCACCCACAGTGCCTGAGGGTCCAGCTCCCTCATTTCCACTAGCATGGGCACTACTGCCACCAGAGTCCATCCTGAAAAGCAAATAACTTAACTTAGAACCCCTTCACTATACATATCATCCAACCAATATAATATATTCATAATTAATTCATCTCTTATGATATTAATTCAAGGTTCAATCCTGCAACCTAGGTACCTAACTCGACAATAGTTTATCATGACTTTCCTGAAATCGTCACCCTAGGAAAATCACATAAACCACCACGGAAGTCCTGCATCTAGACTACAAAACCAAACATCAAATTTCCTTATCCTATACTCTAGTATTATTACTACTGCATTCTAGAGTCTAGAAAACCTCATATCCTAGGCTCAAATACCAGACTGTAATGATCTACTTAACTTCTACATAATAAATCACATATAATATTTATAGTCAACCCAAATCTGTGGGTAACGGGGACACACCTATCATGCACAGCGGTAACCTAAGTAGCAGTAAATATAAATCACATTCTCATAACCATAAAATACATAATACTAGAGCCAACTACATTCTAAAATACTATGCTTATATACAATCTCCAAAAGTACAAGAATATATACATATCAAGGAACCCAAAACACAAATCTCCTGTTCCTAGAACAAAACTTACCCTCCTAGTAGGGTAGTATCACACTATCTCAACGGCGGCCTTGATCTGCTGGTCATTTTGGGTTTCCTGAAAATGATTTAATGTTGAGGGTGAGACACCTCTCAGTAAGCGAAAGTAAACTAAATAAAACTGTGTGGCAACATGAATATTTGGTGTTATAATACATATATAGTACATTTCATATACCTAAAAACATTCATCATAACATAACTGAATAAACATATACTTTCATAATTTATAATAAACCATACTGTACTTGAAAAGTTAGAAATAATTGGTAATACTCTGATTTCCCCATGATGTATAGCTAGCTAATGTCATGTATTACCCCCTATGACAGGTTGTGTAGCCCGAAGGCGGGACCCGACAATGGCTGGCCGATCATTGCCGAGTCAAAAATGTCTGTAAGTACGATGGGCCTGCCACACCCTTGTCATGATTTCTAGGTGGACGTATACAACTCTACACTAAAAGACACATCGACTATCCATCTCCCACCCCCTCTACTTGCAGGGGCGTTTAGCACAAGTTTGGACATAATAATCTGATCTGTATAGCTACGGTACTGTGCTATTGAAACTGAACTAAACTATCACTCGGGTTATAATAATATATAATACATGATAATATACTAGTCTAACATAAATAGATTGA
Organism: Malania oleifera; assembly: GCF_029873635.1. Lineage (NCBI taxonomy): Eukaryota > Viridiplantae > Streptophyta > Magnoliopsida > Santalales > Ximeniaceae > Malania > Malania oleifera. Next base: position 58,358,956 of record NC_080417.1, on the reverse strand, counting down.
TAGCATTTTCTGTAATAACATACATACATACATACATACATACAGCCTTGTGCCAATTTCTTTCATATCTGCGGCCTTGTACCAAACATTCATAAATACGGCTTTGTGCCGAAATCATACATAATACATGACCTTGCCCTGGCTATCAATCATGGCCTTGCACCGAACATTTCATACATATTATTCTGAATAAATAATCTGTTTATCATGTATTTTGAAACCATAATGTACTGCAATATTCCATCATTTCCGAAAACATACTTTATTCGTAAAATTTCCATAACATAATACTTTTCACGTAAAATAATATTGATGCCACACAATGTTGAATAAAACCATACATTTTATTCTAAAATCATATTTTTTGGAATTTCTTACTAATACATACATTTAAGTATCATAGCAGTATTTTCCCAAATATGCATTTTCTCAATAATATACAAATATAATACATGCTTTCCTGAACATAATTCTTCTAATAATTTAATAATAATTTTCATGAAAAAATAACTACTTTAGTTTATTCCCTTACCTGATTTATGAAAAGCCCCCTAAAATGTACTGGTCCTACCCCTGTAGGGTTCTCCATTCAACACCCTGAAAACGACAACTCCCAGAACAAAATTTTAGTTTTTCTTCGTCTACAAAATTTTCTACAACTATGGGAAGACCAAATTCTAAATAAATTGCCCTACCTTGAATTAGGGAAGAATTCCAACGTAGTTCCACCGACGATCCACTCAAGTAGGTTTGTAGAGAACTTCCCTAAAAACATCGTGGTGGCTTCGTATCGTCGAACTAGTAAAAATCCAGCCCAAGATCCTAAAGAGAAGGAAGGAGGGACGAAGTGAGGAGAGAGAGGGAAGCTTTCAAACAATTTTTGGCCAAAAATGATGCTTAGACCTATTTATACATTAGCCTTCGTCGACGAGCCATGTCACTTCGTCTACCAAGTCGAGAAGGCAATTCATCGACGAATGTTACTCCTCATCGACAAAATTCAGAGCTGTGATATATATCCCCTCGGTATCTTCTCATCAACGAGACACATCCCCGTCGATGAGCCCCTCATATGCTCTCGTCGACGAATCCCCTGTGTTCGTCGACGAGGCTCTGTTTAATTACCTTCTTTAATACCTTTTCCTTCCTCTTCCATGATTTAAATATCATAATTCTCTAGGTCACTACAATTGCAGCCCTAGAAATCACCATGTCCTATTATACAATCATTCATATCCTATAATAATGTGTTTATTTATTTATTAGTCTTGGTCTTGGGCTCTTGAATGGCATGGAAGGTTGCAAACCTGAGAGTCACGAGCTAAGCTTGTTCAGGGCATTATGCTTGCCTGTGACCGCTTGCTTCGTGTGTTTGGGATGGGTTTCCATCACGTAAATACTAGTGTTGGGTTATTTTCCAGTATTTATTTCATTGTATGCCAAATAAGGCAGTATGACTCCTCGGTCACTTTGATGTTTCCTAGTGCCTGAGTGAGAATAACCTAGAAAGCTCTGTAGGGTTGGGTGAGTGTTCATCAATCATTGTAAATCTCACTAGATTTTGTCAACGTGTTTAGCCTACTTGCCTCTGCTACTAAGCACACAATGTCAACGAAGGTGTTGTTAATGAATTACGTTTGCTTCAATGTTTACTGCTTGCTTGCCATGACTTTCATTAATTGATTACTGTTTCTGCTGCTATTTTAATGAATGCTAATGAAAGTATTTTGTGGATGAATGTTGGTAAACGATAGGCTGGCTAGTTAAGCAAGAGTGCTTTAGCAAGCGCCGCACGGCCTCTCACAAGGGTGTGAAAATAGTTAGACCTTGACACTTGGTATCAAAGCCAAGGCTCAGTTGCTACGAGAATTTACTTACCTTCGTTGTGGGATTTGGAATGCTTTGGTGAGTGACCATGGCACCAAACAATGCTGAGAGGATCGACGCACTGGAAGCGTAGGTTGAAGAAACAACCAACAATATGGCCAACGAGATGGCCCAACTGAGGGGACTTGTTGATGAAGTGATGGGATCACACCAGCTTCAAGGAAGTTTGACAAGTGAAATGTCAGAGGACTTTCACCACACCGTGGAAACTTTACAGGCCTCAATGGCTGATCTGGATGCAAAGTTGAATCTGATGGTTCTTGTTATGGGGAACTCCAACACTCCGGGAGTTAGCAAGACCAAGGTATCGGAACCTAGGACGTATGGGGGTGCCCGTGATGCCAAGGAGTTAGAGAACTTCTTGTTTGATATGGAACATTATTTTTGCACTGTGAGGATGGCCTCAGAACAAGTGAAAGTAGATATTGCATCTATGTACTTGGTTGGTGACATCAAACTGTGGTGGCGTGCTAAGTACAATGACATTGAAAATGGAGGTTGTGTAATTAATAGTTGGGTAGACTTGAAGAGAGAGCTCAAGGCCTAATTCTCTCCTAAGAATGATGAGTATAATGCAAGGAAAAAGTTGAGAGACCTCAAGCATACTGGGTCAATCAGGGAATACATGAAATAATTTTCTGTTTTGATGTTGGATATCAGGGATATGTCGGAGAAGGACAAGTTATTCTATTTTCTAGAGGGGATGAAACTGTGGGCAAGAACTGAACTTGATAGACAAAGAGGTCAAGACTTGTCTACTGCACAAGATGCCACAGAACACTTGACTGACTATGTTGGGGAGAATACTGCTTCGTCCAAAGGGTCTGGCGGAGAGGGAAACAATGGAAAGTCTTTCAAGAAAGGCAAACCCAAGAGTGGGGGAGCCGACTATAAAGCATCAACCTCAAAGGAAGTTTCATCATCTCGAGGGTTCAACATGCCCAAAGGAAAGGATAAACTTGAGTGTTACTTGTGTCAAGGTCCTCATAGAGTTTTTAAGTGCCCTCACAAAGCAACACTTTATGCTTTACAAGCTTCCATTGCAAAATAGGTAGTGGAAGACAATGGGGAAGAGGATGATACCCCAAGGATGGGTGCAATGCGGCATGTGAGTGCATTGGAAAAGCAAACTAAAGCCCCAAATGTTACATAAGCTAGAGGGCTAATGTTTGTGGACTTGAGAATCAATGGGAAGAGTACCCGCGCTATGGTGGATACCGGGCCTACCCATAACTTGGTTTCATAACCGGAAGCTTGAAGACTCAACTTATTCTTAGAGAAGGATATAGGATGCATGAAAGCAGTTGATTCTATAGCCCAGCCTACTCCAGAAGTAGCCAAGCAAGTTACTGTGAAGCTTGGGCAGTGGGAAGGTCATGTGAATTTCACAGTGGTTCCGTTGGATGACTTTCTAGTCATTTTAGGATTAGAGTTTCTAAAGGGAATGAAGGTAGTGCTGATGGCTTTAGCTAGTTCCTTACATCGGATGGGAGATCACCCGTGCATGGTGAAAGTTGTTGCAATGAAAGGAGAAAATGGGAAGTTCCTTTCAGCCATGCAACTCAAAAAGGGTTTGACAAAGGGAGAGCAGACATATCTAGCCACGGTGGTGGTAGATGAAGAAGTTGGCCAAGAGCTGGTGCCTAAGACCATCCAAGAGGTGTTGGATGAGTACAAGGAGGTGATGTCGGATAAGTTGCCTCAGTAATTACCTCCACTACGGGGTGTGGAGCATGAGATCGAGTTGTTTGCAGGAGTGAACCACCTGCAAAAGGGCCATATCAGATGGCGCCTTTAGATCTAGTAGAATTGAGGAAGCAACTTGATGAGTTATTGGAAGCGGGATATGTTCGCCCTTCCAAGGCACCATTCAGGGCACTAGTGCCATTTCAAAAGAAATATGATAGGAGCTTGTAGATGTGTGTATACTACTGCACGCTCAACAAGGTGACAGTGCGCAACAAGTATCCTATTTCATTGATTGTTGATATATTGGATCAGTTGAGTCATATCAAGTACTTCACTAAACTTGACTTGAGGTCAGACTACTATTAGGTGAGGATTGCCAATAGGGATGAGCCGAAGACTACTTATGCGACACAGTATGGGGCATATGAATTCTTGGTGATGCCAGTAATGTTGACAAATGCGCTTGCAACATTATGTACCTTGATGAACCAGCTTTTTCATGAGTACCTTGACATGTTTGTCGTGGTGTACCTGGTGCTAGTCCCTAGCAAATAACATGAATGCAATTCAGGGTGGTGTCATACCAATTTCAATGAATGAATACACAGGCAACACAACTATACCCTTTCACATACAGGAATATCACCAAATTACACACAAACTCATTCATACCCAATTCACGCAACTCCGAAGTAAGTCATTCATGCAAATCTCATCATTATATAGCCATTAAGAACAATAAACTCAAGTAAAATTAACCAGCGAGCACAATTCAGAGTTAATGTAGCCATATAAATTCAAGTATAAATAGGCGAAATCTTGAAGCACGTGTAATGTGTGTGACTCGTTACACCCAGGATATCCGTGGACACCTAAAGAACTGTCGCTTTGACTCGACCTAACTGGTATACCCTAAAAAACACTCAAAAAGGATGGGTTCACTCATTGTATGTGAGGAGGAGTGTCATAATCAAACATCTCACATACTGCAAGGAACAAACGCTAAATGTATGGAGTGGACTAGTCTGAAAAGGATCAAGCCTATTTAGGAGGTGTCGGGTCCTTCACCCTAGCATCTTCTCACCTACTCACCATGTCCAACCGAGACCACCCTAGATCATCTTATTCACAAACTAGGCGTGAATACATTTGAGGCATTAGGCGGGTGAAGAGTCTTCATATGTGGAGAACATGTGTCGTGTCCCTGACTTTTGTTGTAGTTGTGTAAAGCAGGTATTAATCTTTCACCTCTTCTGGGTTATTTCTATTTCTCTTTTTCTTTCTTCTGCTCATTTTTCAATTTCTTTATTTTCATGGTCAATTAGGACAATCATAACACTTCTTTTATCGTTTTCATACCACCCATGTGCATTAAGCTTGAACAAGAGTCCATGAAATAAGTCTATTTCTAGGGGTGGTTCGGCCTTCACATCTTGAGTAGGCTACAAGACCTAAGTTTTTATCTCCCCACTAGATGTCACCTCTAGGCTAGCAATTCAAAAACCAAGACTAGTGTACAAAGAGTATCCAGAAAAAATAGGGAAAGTTGAGTTTCATGAATTCTGAGTTGACGTTAAAACTCAAAAGAGCGATAAATGGCTCAATAGTACCTCACAAGGTGTCAAAGTCTCCACGGGCGCTCTCTCAGTGTTCACAAGGAACCCTAAGTGTTACAAGTCACGTGAACATGTATTTTTTAGCCTCAAGAGATACCATGTATACACAATAGTTTATATGACCAGATTAACACAATTGCACTACCAATCAACTTTCAATGAGTCCTAGTTGAGCCATATAAATTGAAACTACACATAAATGACCCAAGTGTGTACTCCTAGGTTATATGCAAGTATATGAAGGGCACAAGTAGTGTCTCACATATGGCCTAATCATCCATATTCACCATTTTTTTTTCAATGTTATTCAAAAATGAGAAGGATTGAAGAAAAGAAAGAAACTTCCCTAACTTATTGGTGAATCCGTTGGGGAATTTAATTTTCAGCTCTATACTCATGCCAAATAAACCTGCATCGAAAATCTAATTTATTCAAAAGTGCATAGATAAATTAATAAAGTAATAAAGATAAAAGAAATTAACAAAAGAAAAACTCTTTGGGTTGCCTCTCATAAGCGCTTGTTTTAACGTCTCCAGCCAGACGTTTCAATCTTCATCAACCAGGATCTCCAAGAGGAATAAATGCACAGTTCCTCTCCATTTGTTCTCCATAATAGTGCTTCAATATCTGATCATTAATTCTGAATATATTCCTTGGGAAGAGTTTTAATCGTGAGCTGAAGAGTAGAACCTGTTGTCCAGGAGCAAACTCACACCTAAGAATATGTTTTTCATGCCACTTCTTCGTCTACTCTTTGTAGATTTTTGCATTTTCATACGCATCACCCGAGAATGCATAGCGAAGATGCTCATTGAATTGTTGCAACTCTGGAGATATAAGTTGCTGCATCTTTTCTTTAAAGATTACAGAATCCGTCTTTGATACCATAGGTTCTAGCCTCCCCACACGCCGCTGTGTTGTAATCTGCTGCAAGGATCGTTCTAGGTGACTAGCTTGAACATCTTTTTGAAAGACTTCTTCTACACCTTGCTGAATGACATCTACCCGAAAGCAAGTGCTTGGATCTTTTGGGAATCTCATGTCTTGGTAGATGTTGAACATAACCTCTTCCTTGTCCACTCTCAATGTTAACTCGCCCTTTTGAACATCAATTAACACCCTTCCAGTGGCCAAGAATGGTCGGCCAAGAATTAGTGGGACTTCTTTGTCTTCCTCCATATCTAACACCACAAAATCAGCAGGAAAAATAAATTTATCCACCTTTACCAATATGTCTTCTATGATTCCACCTGGACACTTGATGGATCGGTCTGCTAGTTGCAACGAAATGGTTGTTTGTTTCATCTCTCGAAGTCCCAATTTCCTGCAAACAGAAAGTGGCATAAGATTAATACTAGCACTAAGATCACATAAAACTTTATCAAAAAATAAATTTCCAATAGTGCAAGGCAAAGTAAAACTCCCTGGATCTTTTAATTTTTGAGGCAATTTCTTTTGAAGAATAGCACTACACTCCTTGGTAAGCTTCACTGTTTCGAACTCCTCCAACCTTCTTTTCTTTGAAATGATCTCCTTCAAGAATTTGACATAGTTTGGCATTTATTCCAAGGCATCTGCAAAAGGAATATTTATGTGAATTTTCTTTAAAATATCCAAAAATTTAGAAAATTGCTTATCTAATTTTTGCTTTTGAAAGCCTTGAGGATAAGGAAGTGGAGTAGAGAGAATAGGAGGATTGTCAGGAAATGAAATTGCTGGAAGCGTGTTCGTCTCTCTTGGTGTATCATCCACAATCTCCTCTTCTTCCCCTTTGTTATTGCTTCGGCCATTCTTTTCAGGTGTAGGTGTGGACATGGTTTCCTTTGCTAGTGATTTCTCAATTTCTCTTCCACTCCTAAGTGTGATGACATTGCATTGTTCCTTAGGATTCACTTCTGTGTTGCTAGGAAAAGTTCCTCTCTGTTGGGTATTTATAGTCATGGCCAGTTGCCCGATTTGTATTTCAAGGTTCTTCATAGTGGCTCCCATATTGTTACAATGAGTCTCAATGTTGTCCAACCGTGAATCAGTCTTTTTAAACCTTGATTTTGTCTTCTCAACAAAAGATATCATTGCATCCTCAAGTGACATCTTCTTCTCACCTTGATGACTCTCAAATCCTGCAGGAGGTTGCAGCACATTCCTTGTATTTCCATAAGACAAATTCTCATGATTTCGAAGCCCTGGATGGTAATATTATGGCAAAGAATCACCACGATAATTGTAGTTCTAATTGTTGATGTATTGAACCTGTTCTTGACTCGCTTCAATGCTCGGATCTGTCCTACTTGTAGCTGCCACATATTTAGCACCTTGTGGTATCCTCTGGGTTGTCAAAGCTGAAATCTGATGGGATAGAAAAGCGACTTGAGCTGAAAGTGCAACAAATGGCTCCAAATCATGAATTCCAGCAACTTTTTTAGCCATAGTTCTTTCAGTTGGCCATTGATAGTTATTTGAGGCCATTTCTTCCAAAAGAGCAGTAGCACCCTCAGGTGTCTTTGACATCAAAGTTCCTCCAGATGCAGCATCAACTAAAGTCCGAGTTTGCCCATTTAACTCATTATAGAACATCTGAATTTGCAACCAATCCGAAAATCCATGTTGTGGGCAGCCTCGAATTAAATCTTTATACCTTTCCCATGCTTCATAAAGTGATTCAAAATCATGTTGCTTGAATTGGTCAATCTCACTCTTGAGTTAAGCTGTTTTTGCAGGTGGAAAGAATTTAGCTAGAAATTTTTCAGCCATGTCCTGCCAACTAGTGATACTCCCAGGTTGTAACGACTGTAGCCAACCTCTTGCTTTGTCCCTCAAAGAGAAAGAGAATAATCTCAATCTAATGGTGTCTTCAGTAACACCATTGATCTTCACAGTATCACAAATCTCCAAAAAAATTGCTAGATGGATATTGGGATCATCAAATGGCAATCCACTGAATTGGGTCTGCTGCACCATGCTGATTAATGCAGGTTTGAGCTCAAAATTGTTGGCATTAATGGGCTGGCGTCTGATACCCGAATAGTTGTCATTCACAACTGGTCGCACATAATCCTTCAGGGTGTGTGGCTGCACGTTATCTTGTCCATTCTCCATGGCTACTACCCTCTTTTTCCTTAGTGCTCTAAGCGTTCTTTCAATCTCCGGATCAAAAGGAATATTGTCACGTGTTCTAGCACTACGCATCCAACAAAAAAAACACACCAGAAATATAGAAAAAAAATAATAAAATAAAAAGAAAAGAAATAAATAAAAATCTAAAAATAAAAATCTAAATTAAAACCAAGATTACTTTGTATCGATATTAGCAAAAATAAGAAAAACTCAATCCCCGGCAACGACGCCAAAAACTTGACTGGTGCAAACTCCAAGTTTACAGTATCGTAGTTTTATAATATAATGATGTGTAGAGTATCGTCCTCAGGGATTGATGTCTTAATTTTACCAAGTACCAAAATTTTACTAACCTTGATTTTATTTAGAAAAATTAATAATTTTAGACTGCAAAATTTAAACAAAGTTACTTTAAATAAACCATTCAGGAGAATTTAAAACTGGATACCGCGTGTCAAATTGATGATGGTTAAAACTTCTAGGAAACCGATTTCACCTAGTTTCTCACTATGCCTTACTCATTTAGTTAATTCAACTTTGTTTTCTCTGTTTGTTAGCAAATCGCCAATTTTTCCAAAAGCCTCTTTCGATAGTCAATCAGAACCTATTCTTGTTTATTATTTAGCATAAGAGTATGCAAATTAATAACGCAAGAACGCAGTAAGACCCTCGATTTTTAATGCTATGTAGGTTCATACAAATCTTTCGATCTCTATATTTACCTACACTGAATTATCCAAGATCTATCCTATAATCCCCCCTTTTGGTAGCAAATCACAAGACTAAAATCATTTAATTAATGGCCAGTTAATTAAAAGCATTAGACATAAAATAACTCAAACAAACATGAATGAAAAGTACTTCAGATTAGCATCAAAGAGCAAGCATAGTTCGAAATTGGCTACACCATTTTCCTAGAACACAAAAATTTAGTTCATTCCGAAAATTAAATCCAACATAACAGATTTCACCATATTTTCTTCTATTTGGAGCGTACGGGAAAGATCAACACTCGCCGCACCGCCGTCGCGCGTCACGAACACCCTGAACACCGCCGTTGTTCGCCTCCTTCCAATTCTGAAAAGATATTATTTTTGCGTGCTTCCAACTCTCCTTTGCTGGCTGTGTGTGTATCTTCGCAGCACCCCCAAAAGAAAACCACAAGAAAGCTCCCAAAAAAATAATTTTTCCAAGAAACTTTCTGTGGTTTGGCCTCCCTTGTGTGTCTCACCAAAAAAATAACAAATAAATTCTTTTCTTCTCCTATGGTGCGGCCTTCCTCTCCAGCCCAGCGCACACTGCCCCCCTCTTCTCTTCTTGCGCACCGCTCTATCCCATGGAAACCCTCCTCTTTGACTTTTTCATTCCTTTCCTTTTGTCTTTCCTTTTTTTGCTTTTCTTTCCTTTGTTTTGTCTTTCCTTTCTTTGTACCCAGTGCCTCACCCTTGTGAGATGACCTGGCTGCATGGCCGGGTCACATCTCATTTTTTTATTTTTTTATTTTTTTTTATTTTATTTTTTCTTTTTTTCAAAGGTACACAAACTGTCCTCCTCTTTCAAGCCCACTTTTGACCCTCGTACAGCTAGTAACTCTCAAAGCTTAAAACACAAAAGATGTAGAGCTCTTTTTCAGATTTTCCCAAAAATTTGAATCGTTTCGATCAAAGCTCGGATCATAAAGTTACACCAAGATTACGAAGGATTGTCGAAATAATCCATAAAATGGCGTATGCTAACTTCACATCTGATTTCGATCTTGATGCATCCATTATTTCGCAAAATATAAAACATGAAAATTGTAAAACATTTTCTTACCTTTCTATGGCATCTAGAATTATCTGAATCAGAGGTTGGATGAGAGAGTTACGCATAGATTAAAAAGTATCATCGGTTTTTGGCTTCCGATAGTTACCCTACAATAAAAAATACCAAAATTTCATAAATTACTTAATAAAACTCAAATATTATAAATAGAACACAATGTTAAAATACTGAGAGTAATTAGGCATTTAAATACAAAATAGGACTGCCAATGCATGAATTAAAGCACCTAATTACACAATTTAAGCGCGTAATGACCTGGATGATATTGTTGTCTACAGTTCCACTCTGGAGGAACATAAAGAGCATCTACGGAAGGTATTTGACAGGCTGAAGAGAAACAATTTGTATATGAAGAAAGAGAAGTACTCTTTCGCTCAGCGGAGCATCAAATTACTTGGTTATGTGATTGAACAATGTCATATCAGGATGGATATGGAGAAAGTAAGGGCATTCCTTTCTTGGCCTTGCCAACTACTACAGAAAGTTCATAGAGGGGTATTCACGGAGAACGACTCCTATGATAGAATTACTAAAGAAGGGTCATGGGTGGAACTGGACAGAGAAGGGCCAAGGAGCCTTTGATGACTTGAAGGATGCCATGATGAAAGATTCGGTACTGGCTCTTCCGGATGTCATCAAACCCTTTGAGGTACAGACAGATGCATCAAACTTTGCCTATGGAGGAGTCTTGTTACAGGAAGGACATCTTGTTGCGTACAAAAGCCATAAGCTTAGTGAAGCAGAGCAGAAGTACACAACTCAAGAGAAGGAGATGCTAGCAGTGATACATTGTCTCCGTGTGTGGAGGCATTACTTACTTGGGTCAAGGTTTTTGGTGAAAACAGATAACTCAGGTGTTAGCCATTTCTTCACACAGCCAAAGTTGACACCCAAGTAGGGCTGATGGCAGGAATTCTTAGCAGAATTTGATTTTTCCTTTGAGCACAAGGCGTGGCGATTGAACCGAGTCATGAATGCACTGAGTAGGAAGGCCGAGCTGGCGGCCTTACAAATGGTAGCACATTTGACTTTGAGTACTGTTACCACAACGATGCGGAAGCGCATCAAGGAGAACCTAGCCAAAGATCTAGTTGTGTAGAACATAATGAAACGAGAAGTGCATGGCCTCTCTAGATTTTTCAAAAATTATCCTCCGATAATTAGAACACGAATATCGATAAATTTTTGACATAATAGGATAATTATCTCAAATGAGCTCAATGTTGAAATACTGAACATAATTAGGCTTTTAATTAAAATTATAATATTCAATGCATAGTTTTAAACGCCTAATTACGCAACTTTGATGAGTAATCACACCCCCCCAACTAACGTTTTGCTAGTTGCTAGCAAAAAACGTAAGTGCATTCAAATCAAGGGAGTAGCAACTAAAATTTCAGTACTCATGAAAATCACATGCCATGAGAGACATGCTTAATAAGTTTAGGAACACAAGACACAAACTAATCCAAGTTACGTATCAATTGAAAAATTTATATATCATTTAGTAAAACAACCAAGATAATGGAGTGTAACAAGCTCATGTGTACAAGAGATGATCAGAATTCCAAGATTGACCACCAGGAAACATTAACGGTTTCAAACACACCAATTAATCTGATACAATCGCATGGTCTTACTCTAATTCAAAATCATTGTACTGGTGGCTTTCATACTATTGCACTTTAAAAGACACCCACTTTCTTGATTAGTTAGGACCCCAATAGTAGGTAGCCGTTTCCAGCGCATGAATGTACAAAGGTGGCTTTCACGCTACTACACTTTAAAAGGTACCCACCTTTTGTTTAGTTAGGACCCCGGTAATAGGTAGCCTTTTCCAATACACAATTTTTTCCTCTCTGTATTTTGTTTCTTATTCTTTTCTCTTCTTTTCTCTGTTTTTTTTTTTTTTTTCAATTGATCCCTGGCTTGTTTCTTGTTTTTATTTGCTTCAAACTTTTTTCTTTTTCTTTCTTTTCTTTTTCTAAGCCATTAAGATATGGTTCATTAGAGTCTCAAACAACTAAAGTGCATATCAACTAGAAATGATCTAAGGTAGTCTTTCTAGGTCTTCTAACCTGTGTAGTGTGTGTAGCAAAACTTTCAACATCCTTCCCTTGGTTGAAACTAAGTGAAATGGATAAAATTCTATTTTAATTTAAACTTTGATTTGCACTACATCCTACATGTTCCATATCCTCAAAAAGAGAAAGAAAAAAAAAATTGGCATGTAACATTCACAAATAAGGAATTTAGCATGCTCTAAACCTAATACTAGTATTTCCCAAAAGGTGGACCTAACCAACATGCAAACATCACATGAAATTTTCACATTGAAATTCTATCACATGGAAGCACACAATTGCACATGCAAATTCTCTCCCGCCAACTAAAATGAAACATTGTCCTCAATGTGAAAGCATAAGGGAAATGGAAGAGATATGCACAAGGGAAACAAACCAACAGAAAAAAACAAAACAATAAAGAGTCCCAACCAACAAACGTAGTAGAAAAATAAAAGAAAGATGCAAATAAGAACAAATAAAATGAATTGAAAAAGAAAAAGAAAGACAGTAAAAGAGAAAGGTCAGAGTACTCCCCTGGGGTCTTGCAGAAGCAAGACCTCTTCATGTGGATCGAATGGAGTCATGAAAGGCTTGAGACGCTGTCCATTGACTATGAAGCTATTGCCTTTCTTTGGATCGACAATTTCTACCGCGTCGTGAGAGTGAACTTTTTTAACAATGTACGGGCCACCCCATTGTGACTTCAATTTCCCAGAAAATAGATGCAATCTGGAGTCATAGAGTAGAACTTGCTGCATAGGGAAAAGTTATTTTTCTCTGATTTTCCTGTTATGCAGCAACTTCATCCACTCCTTTGCTAAGCGGGCATTGTTATAAGCTTCCCTCCTGGATTCTTCAAGCTCACATACCTACAATTTCCTTACACCTTGGCATCATCAAATGAAAAATTAATCTATTTTATAGCCCATAAAGCACGATGTTGAATCTCAACAGGTAAATGACAAACCTTACCATAACTAACCTAGAAGAGGATATCCCTAAATTCGTCTTGAATGCAGTTCAGTAGGCTTAGAGTGCATCAACCAGTTTTTCTGACCAGTTTTTTCGATTAGGACGAACCATCTTCTCAAGTATAATTTTGATCTCCCTATTGGCCAACTTAGCTTGACCATTAGTTTAGGGTGGTATGGAGCAGAGACCTTATGGGTAACTCCATATTTTTGCATGATTTTTTCAAATGGTTTGTTACAAAAGTGCAACTCGCCATCACTAATGATCGCTTTGGATATGCCAAAATGTGCAAATAACTCCTTGAGAAATTAGATGAAAACCCTGTGGTCATTGGTCCTACAAGGTATAGCTTCCACCCATTATGAAACATGATCCGCGGAAACTAGAACATAGGAATTTTCAAAAGAGTTTGGGAAAGGTCCCATAAAGTCAATTCCCCAATAGTCAAAGATTTCAAGAGTCTAAATGGGAGACAGGCATTTCATTCTTTATTGTGATTTTCCCTAGTTTCTGGCAGGCCTCACAAGTTTTACAAAAATTCTCAACATCTTTGAATATAGTAGGCTAGTAGAGTCCACTTTGCAAAATTTTTGAAACAGTTTTCTTTACAGCAAAGTAGCCTCCACACACTCCACTATGACAAAACTGCATCACAGAAGTGAATTCATCATCAGACACACATTTGTGAACCAATTGATCATAACAGTATTTAAATAGATTTGGATTGTCAATATAGTAGTATCGTACCTCTGCAAGGAACTTTCGCTTATCCTGAGTTACCTAATGGTCTGACATTCGGTTGGTGACAAGATAGTTCACAATATCAAAAAACCAAGGAGCGCGCGACACTGCAAAAGGATGCTCATTAGGAAAATCATCATTTAAGGGGGGAAAGGGATACGGACACATCAAGTAGCTGCAAACGAGAAGATGGTCAACTACAACATTTTCTACTCCATTTTTATCTCGAATGGTGATGTCAAACTCCTGAAGAAGTAGAATCCATCTGATCAATTTGGGCTTAGCATCTTTTTTTGCCAACAAATATTTCAAAGTAGAGTGATTAGTAAAAACAATGACAGGGGATCCAATGACATAAGAGCGAAATTTTTCAAAGACAAACACAATAGTCAACAATTCCTTCTCGGTGGTGGTATAATTTTTCTGAACATCATTCAAAATACAATTTGCATAATAGATTACAGAAGGCTTGTTATCGACTCTTTGACCAAGAACGGCGCCAAAAGCGAAATCACTCGTATGAGTAATAATCTCAAACGACAAATCCCACCGAGGGTGTTGCATAATGGGTGTCATAGTCAAATGTTTCTTCAATGTCTCAAAATCTTGTGGGCATGCATCAGTCCATAGAAATTCAATCTCATTTTGTAATAAAGAATACAGTGGTTTAGCAATACTACTAAAATTCTGAATGAAATGCCTATAGAAGCCAACATAGCCAAGGAAAGAACGGATATCCCTCATTGTCTTGGGGATACATAACTGATAAATCAACTCTACCTTGGCTTTATCGACCTCTATACCATGCTCAAAAACTAAATGGCCAAGTACCAAACCACTACTTACCATAAACTGACATTTTTCTCAGTTCAACAACAAGTTCTTTTCTTCACATCTTTTCGAAATTGCAGTCAAATTTTTCAAATAGATATCAAAATACTTACCAAACACAGAGAAGTCATCCATGAAAATTTCACACATATCATCTAACATGTTAGAGAAAATACTCATCATGCAGCGCTACAAAGTAGCGGGTGCATTGCATAATCTGAATAACATTCTGCGAAAGGCCTAAGTACCAAAGGGGCAAGTGAAGGTGGTCTTCTCTTGATCCTCTAGTGCTACGACAATTTGATAATACCCAAAAAGAACCATCCTGAAAATAATAGAAAGCATTACCAGCTACTTTTTTGAGTATCTGATCTAGAAAAGGTAACGAGAAGTGATCTTTTCGACTAACCGAATTCAACTTATGATAATCAATGCACATTCTCCAACCCGTTACTTTCCTAGATGAAATCAACTCCCCATTAGCATTTTTAATGATAGTCAAACCAAATTTTTTAGGTACTACCTATGTCGGGCTTACCCACTTACTGTCGGAGATAGGATAGATAATGTCAGTAGCTAATAATTTCAGCACTTCTTTCTTTATCATTTCATTCATGATTGGATTTAATCTCCGCTGCGTATCACGAACTGGTCTTGCATCTCCTTCCAGAAAGATGTTGTGATGTCTGCAATAGTCCAGCCTATTGCAGCTTGATGCTACCTCAATACCTGCAATAATTTAGTTTCCTACTTCAAAGTAAGATGAGAAGAAATTGCCACCGAGAATGTGCCCTCAGCTGGGCCTAGAAAAACATGCTTCAAGTCCTTAGGTAGTGGCTTCAACTCAAGTGTAGGGACTTCCTATTCTGATTACTTCATGAATTCTGGTAAGTCAAGAGCTTCAAAAGTTGGCTTATGCCAACTACTCATGAAACCTGCATCTAACAATTGAGGGGAACCATCTATCTCTATGAACTGCCCCTCTGATTCTGTCAACTCTCTAGATGAAGGAATTGTCTCATCAAAAACATTAGGCTGCTCGAGATAGTTATTCTCAAATGCACTGTCAGAATCAAACACTAATAACAACTCTGAAATATCAAAATCATCTATCACATCAACTACACGTACCTTGGAGTGATCACAACCACTCGGCATCTTGCAAGCATTGAAAACGTTCATCTCCAATGATAGGTGCCTGGGAAATAGTGGAGATAGGCTACTACATATCCAAAACCACAAAGTTCAGTGGGTAGTAAAATTTGTCGACTTGAACTAATACATCCTCAATAACACCCCATGGTACCTTCACTGGTCTGTCCACCAGCTATAGCACAATTGGGTTCTTCTTCAACTCACCTAACTCCAACTGCTCATATATCGAGAATGGTAGCAAGTTCACACTACTCCCCAAATCAAGTAGAGCTCTCCCAATGCGAGATTCACCGATCATAATGGAGATGGTGGGATAACTAGGATGTCTAAGTTTCTGAGGAGTTTCACTCAATATTAATGCATTGACCTGCTCTATCAAGAAAGCCTTCTTCTTTACATTCAGTTTTCTTTTCATTGTGCACAAGTCCTTCAAAAATAATGCATACGAAGGAACCTGTTGTATGGCATCCAGAAGCGGAATATTAATCTTCACCTGCTTAAAGATTTCTTGAATCTCATTGTGATACTTGTTCTTCTAGCCAGCTATCAACCTATGAGGATAGGGTACCATAGGTCGGTACTCCTTACTAGTCCCAGCATCCACATCGACTGACTTCTTCAATTCTGGGCTTGCTTCGTCTGATTTTTATTTGGCCTCATCTGCCTCAATTGCAACTTCAGGTGTCGGGACAACTGTTTGTCTCTCATTGGATATCTCAATTCGGTAAACTTCTTTCCCACTTCTCAAAGTAATCACAGCCTTTTCTATCTAAATAAAATCCCTTAAAACATTATGCATTGGCTGCTATTGCTGCCGGTATACTTGAGGATTAGGCTGAGGCTATATAAGAAATTTCCTTTTTTCTAAGGTACTCAACTGTGTACTTATCTTATTAATAGCGCCTCATAGTTCATTGTTAGTTGTGGCCTGAATCTGCATGAACTGCTAAAGATTATCCTCAAGAGACTTCTTCAGTGGAATGGGTGCGACATTAGATGGAAATCGTAGAGGTGAGTAATGCAAAGAAATCGGATGTGGTTGATATGGGTGTTGAGGCAGTGGTGCATAAGATTGAGGAGGCTGCTGAAATTGTGAACAAGAATGACCAGATTGATCATTCCTCCATGAAAAATTTGGGTGATTCCTCTACCTCAGATTGTAAGTGTTCGAGAAAGGCTGATTTAGAGCTCTATTAACCCAATTTGTTGATTGAATATGATTGGACCTACTCTTTCGTATTACCGGCATAATCTAACAATCCTAGGTTTTATGGTTAGAGTCAACGCATAAAGAACACACCTCAACTGATTTCTCTGCTATCACATTCTCTAACTCCATAACCTCTACCCTCCTAGCTAACGCAATAATACGAGCTTGGACATCAGTTTCCTCTTTAACCTCGTATTTACCTCCACCACTAATTGCCCTGAGAGGTTGCACTGCCATTGGTGCCCGATCAGATCATGTATTCCATTGTTATGCATTTTTAGATAAGTAATCAAAGAATGATAGTGCCTGATCTGATTCCTTGCTGAAGAACTCCTCATTACACATAGTCTGAACACACTGCTTACAATCAAGAGTGAGGGCAGTGAAGAAATAATTTACCAGCCTCCAAGAATCAAACCTATGATGTGGACAGATATTTATCAGCTCTTTGAACCTTTCCCAACAAGCCTAGAAGGTCTCATCACCTCTCTGCATAAACTAACCGATTTGCTCCTGTAGGAACTGGGTTCTCTAAAAAGGAAAAAATTTATGTAAGAACTCGCGCTGCATGTCATTCCAACTAGAAATAAAGTTAGGTCTTAGAGAATTAAACTAGATCTTCGCTTTATCCTTCAAGGAAAAAGGAAATAAACGAAGCTTAACATATTCATCAGTTCTTGCTCTAGTAATGAAGGTAGTACATGCCAACTCAAAATCTGTCAGATGCTGATAAGGACTCTTAGAATCCATCCTGTGGAACTAAGGTATCACTAACAACATACTATGCTTAATTGTGAAATTTTGTGCATCATTTGGCAAAGCAATACAGGATGGTGTAGTGGTGCTTGTAGGCCACAAAAAGTATTTCAAAGTGCATGGTGCAGGTGTAGGCATAGTTTCTTCAAAAATTTCTTCCACAAAAAGATTGTATAGATCAAGTTCAAAATCGTCACTTATAAAAGAATCAGAAGAACTATCAGACTTTATGTTGTGTGTGTTACTACTAGTACTAAGTGAAATGTGGAATAGCCTATTTGAAATGTCTCTGACCCAAGGCTTCAAGCAGCAGACATTCACCAATGCAGTAGCAAAAAAGAATGAATATTTTTTTTGTGTGTGTTTTTAAACTATGAGAAAAATCAAATTGAAAAGAAAACACTAGTTTGAAACTAAATTTGGCACTCCCCGGTAACGATGTAAAAAACTTGACTCACTTCTAAAAATAAGCAGCACGAAGGTTATCCCAAGTATAGGAGTTCAGTCGTGTAATAATTAGCTCAAGGGACAGATCGTCTCCCTAGGGAATACAATTTAGCTCCAAATTTTGTGCAATCCCGGAAGAAATTAAGAAAAGAAAAGTTTATTGAACATGGTTCAGATTCGATTTCTTGATTTTTTAAGATTTTTGTGACGAAATTAAACTCTAACTAAAAATTAAACACACATGGAATAACTAAATAAATGCCAAACTTGATACCAGGATAACGAAAGAAATAAACCCTGCAATCATTCAACTGAATAAAAACCAACTACGCAAAATAATAAAATTCAACTAAATTAAAATACTAGATTTAATGTTGAGATCAAGCAAAATTAAACTCTCAAAAAAAATACTAAATAAAAATGCGAACTTTATTTATAGAATGTCCAAAGAAGTTGTTTGAATCCTAAAATAAGGAATTTACATAAGATGAAGAGAAGCTAAATTAAACAGTCCCAAACAAACTTAAAGCAACAATAATTAATTAAAGCAGAAAAAAACAAATTAAACTTGCTGCTGCTAAAAAAATTAAACTTTAACAATACTTCAAAAGAAAATTTAAAATTAAAATAAAGCAAAGTAATAAGAGAGAGAGAGAGAGAGAGAGAGAGAGAGAGAGAGATGTGCATGTCGTGTGGAGAGGTGCTTGGGTTCCCATAGGCAGCAAAGTTGTTGCTGCTACTTGGGTCTCCCACTACTACCTCTCCTCCAGCGCCTCTCACGCGACTCTCTTGCATTGCCTAATCAAATCAAGCCCGGCCTTCCCCCCCCCCCCCCTTTTTTCAATTCTATTCCCAACGCACACATAGACCATGGCAAGGCCCAGCTAACACGCACGCAACCTTCCAAAACTCAAGCACGCACCAGCAACACTCACACAATTGAAGCCCAACTCTAGCGTCTATCCTCCACGTCTGCCTCTTCACATGCTAGCATATGGGCTCCCAGGGTATGGCTAGCCTAGCTTCAACTTACGGCCCGGTCTCCTAAGCCTAAACACATGAAGCCCTTCAAGCTACATGCGTGCCCACAACTACCTCGTCTCCAGCATATGGCCATTTAATTGCATGCATGGCTTCAGCCCACAGTGCTTCCATGTGCATGGCCCATCTTGCATTTAATTCTCATGACCCTTCAAGTTGCATGTGCATGCGGCTTCCAATTTGCATTAGCTCCATGAGAAGTCCATGGCCCCTCCATATTTTAGAAAATTATCTTGTGATAATTAAAACACGAATATCCATAAATTTTTGGCAAAATAGGATAATTATCTCAAATGAGCTCAATGTTGAAATACTGAACATAATTAGGCTCCTAATTAAAATTATAATATTTAATGCATAGTTTTAAATGTCTAATTACGCAACTTTGACGCGTAATCACCTCTAATCTTAACTCCCCTTCCAACACTTCTTTTACACAAGCCAAGTACCCCTAGCATCCTTCTAGTAACAACCTCCTCACTTATATGGCTGATAAAATCTATGATTTAACTGTGACAACTCGATTTTTTTTTTCCAACCTTTTTTTTTTCATACAAGAAACAATAATAATCAAACCTTTGTCAAATAACAAAAACTTCGATACCATATATCAAGATAACTTGACCCGAAGAGGGGTACCGGGTAATCAGTCCATCACTTACAAATATACCTAACAGCAAAAGTAATTACATACACCATTCCAAATACAAATACCATAGTACTATCCATCCATATATACACATGTCTATACACATCTCCAAAATTCATCAAAATAATCTAGGGGATTACACAAAACACATCCCCAACACAAACACTTACCCTGACTACTAAGGTACCAACTCCCCTCTATCTCGGAGTACTCTCTACACGTTGATCCTGATTCCTTAAAATGTTTAAATTATGGGTGAGACACTCTCAGTAAGACGAAATAAATTATTCACAGTGTGTGGGAGTATGAGTTTAGGTATATCATAATACACTCATTTAAATGATCATATCATCTAAGAAAATATACAAATATGTACTCATAATCATATAGATATAAAACATAATTTCATAAGCTTTGATATCATTTCTCATATTTATATTCATAAGCTATCATTTCTCATATTCATATTTTTATACTTTCATATCTCATCTTTAAATTCATACTTTTTCATTTCTTATATTTATTTTCACATTCAAACTTATGGGTATCTACCAGCATATAGCACAACGTGTCTATAACCCATAGCTGTTCATTTCTCATTTTCATAATCTAGCTCATGAGTTTCCTCCTATATAAAATACACTACGTGTTTGTAACTCATGGTTGTTCATTATCATGTCTGTAATGAGTAACCATCCTAAGGATATTCCAATCTCATTGCCATATATGCACCCCACATGACCGGGTTGTGCGGCCCGAAGGCTAAACCTAATTGCGGTTGGCCTATCCGGTTAGGTCAAAACGAGGAACGTGTATGTAATACGATTAGTCTACCCAATCCTAGTCCAGACCCCAGGGGGTAACATAGCCCTTTACATGTCCAATCAACTATCTCACCACACGCTGAACCAGACGTGTGGTTGCACTATCACCCTGCTAGCAACGGTACCGTGCTCTCTGAACAACTTTGGTCCATCATGGTTCTCATTTTCACTTTTCTGTATTCACATTGCATTACGTCTGAATATCTCATCACATCAATATTATTCTCATCATTTCTATATCATTCTCATCATATCTGTATTCATTTCATCTCGTATGTGCATGTATCTCAATTCAACATTTCTGTATAAAACATCTTTGTGTATATCACATACATTATCATTTCTCAAAAAAAACATATCGATATATCATATTTACTCGTTTATCATTGAAAACATTTCTATGTGTCAGATTCCATCATTGCCTAGTAAAATAAACATCTGTATATCACATTTCATCGTTTCTCTATAAAACAATTTTGTATTCCACTTTTCATCGTTTTCATATAAAAATCTCATATCATCACAAATATGTATATAAAACATAACTGAGTTTCCCATAACTTCATTTCTGAATAAAACATTTCAATATATATATCATAGTCTCATTTTTCTCAGTGCAAATCACATATCCCAGTATAAATCTGTTATATCATATTTCTCATGCCACACAATTTTTATCTAATATTCATAACATAATAACCACAAGCAAATATCATATTTCATTTTCATATTCACACTCAACAATAAATTTTCCAAAATAAATACCTGTTATAATTTATTCCCCTTACTTGCTTGCTGATAGGCTTGCTAAAAATCTCTATACCCTCTCTCATGGCGTTCGAAACTCAAGACCTTGAAATTCACATTTTCCTTAGTTCAATCAACTCAATCCCAGAAAAATAATCCCATCCACATTTCCAAGGCTTATATACTCCAAATAACCAATTAAACCAACATTTAACACTCTTACCTCAGTATTGGAGTGGTGCCTGGAAACCCCAAACTAAGAATCCACTCCGATTAACTTGTAGAGAATCATCCCTAGATCCTCGTGGTGATTTCTGATCGTCGAATCGGGTTGAGACTGGGCCGAAAACGAATAGAGAGAGAGAGAGAGAGAGAGAGAGAGAGAGAGAGAGAGAGAGAGAGAGTTAGGGATGAACCCTAGAGGGAAAGAGTGAGGGAGAGAGTGAATTTCCGCTTAAAAAATGATTTTAGCCTATATATAGACTACTAACCACATGTACTCGTTGACGAGGACATAAGATTCGTTGACAAGTCAATGAAGGTCCTTTGTCGACGAGAACAATGGGTTCATCGACGAACCTTGAAAATCTAAGATTTTCCCTGACTCTTGGGATCTCCTCGTTGACGAGCGCGAGGCACTTGTCGATGAGTCCCTACTGTTTGCCCCTTCAAATTTTCTTCCCTTTTCTTCTTTTCTTTTTCCTTTTCTTGTTTACTTATAAATTAAATTTTTTGGGTCTCTACATTTTAGCATATATTTCTACAATGTATGTCAATTAAAAATATTATTTTATATATGTACTTAACACTAACTGTATCTACTTTGTTAATCTTATGAAATTCCACTTTAACTAAGCCAACCTCCAAGGATTGACTGAGTCGTAGTGGTACCTGAATACTCGCTTAGACAAGATTTTTCTTAGGCATCAAACATAAAATCAAGGATCCTAACAGAGAAACACATTCGTATTGATACTAACTTAATGTCCATCTTTATTATTATTATTATTATTATTATTATTATTATTATTATTATTACGTTCTACTCATATATATATATTTTTTTGGGGGTTCATCACGGTGTGTGTGTGTGTGTGTGTGTGTGTGTGTGTGTGTGTGTGAGAGAGAGAGAGAGAGAGAGAGAGAGAGAGAGAGAGAGAGAGAGAGAGAGAGACCTTCTTCTTACCCCATATAGGATTGGAAAATTCAGGAGACCCCCTTCTTACCCCATACAAGATGGGAAAATCTAGTCTTTCTTGTATAGCTTTTATCCCCAAAATTGAAAAGGAAGGATTCAATTGCATCTTACATACGAAACATTAACATTACAAATATGAAATTTTTTAATAAAATATTTCATTAGTTTAAGGATATTTTTGAAATTAAAAATAGTAGTTTGTCATGACTAATAAGGGTTTTTGATGGAAGGAGGATTTGTGTATCTTATAAATAATTTGAGAGGGTTCTAGGATAGTTCGCTGCTTTAGTTTAAGGGGGTATTGTGCAAGAGGTGTTTAGTACAAGGAATTATATATTTTAGTCTAAAGTTTTAGGTAATTTATAAGAAAATCAATTCTTTTTCAATTATGATTAATTTTTTTCTTAAAAATGATTTTCTTATTTTTAAAACATAGAATTTTATTTGCATACATAATTTACATTGATATTATGTATCAAAGTATGTTTGCACTAGAACCCTTAATTTTATCTTAAGTGAAATAATTTTTTTTCAAAGTAAAATAATGATCTTTAACTCCTTTTCACTTTTAATTTTTTAAATCTTAATTTCTTAGAAGTAGAATGACTTTTAAACTAAACCTAATTTACATCCAAGTTAGGAGAGAAAATGTAAGTAATCTAATTCCCTATACTATTTTAAGTACAATACCTTTTATATGGGTTAGAAAATGATTAAATATTTATACTATTACGTACATTAAATTAATTATTAAATATTTGTAGGTATAGATTCAGTTTTTGATAAAATTAATTTGATCCTAAATAAATTTTAATGATAATAAACATATCTTTTTATCAATATAGTTTCTTGGTAAACACACAATAAAGTTAATTTCTTTTTTTATTCAAATGCCAATTTCATTCTTTGTATTAGAAAAATTTTGTACATCCATTTATTATTTTATGTTGATGTCAAAAATAAAAATTGACCTCTGAGTCTACAGATAATGACAACCACTAGCAATCAAGGAAAAAAAATGAAAGTTACCAGGTTCGAAATTATTAAAAGGATGAATTGTTAGATGTCTTACCTCTCCCCCAAAATTCCACCTTCTATTGATAGAGTACCCTTTTGAATTCAATGTTAGTTTTTTAAGTTGCAAGGAGTTGTATGAAAGGTTATAATCCTTTATTACCCCCCCCCCCCCCTCTTCCCAATTACTTAGGAGTTGCACCTTTTTACTCCTTACCTCAATTAAGTCTTAAGTTACACTCTTTATGTCAAGATGCCCCTTCCCCTCTTAAGTCAAGTGTTATTTTTTTCTCTGTTATTGTCCACCACTCTTCAATCTTGAAATTATTTTCAAGATTATGAGTATTTTAAAATCATTAACTTCATCCCATATTGAATTAAGTAATTATCAAGCTACATGGGAAGTTAAAAAATCAAAATTTCTAGGCTATTACCAAGCAATTCTGA
Organism: Malania oleifera; assembly: GCF_029873635.1. NCBI lineage: Eukaryota > Viridiplantae > Streptophyta > Magnoliopsida > Santalales > Ximeniaceae > Malania > Malania oleifera. The sequence goes on along the minus strand of NC_080417.1, from coordinate 58,334,728 downwards.
GTTGAGTAGGCTTTGCCATGCAATTCTAAGCTAAAGTTTCTTTTATTGTAGTTGTATAGAAATTACTATTCTACCTAAACTAAGCAACCATCCAAGCTTAATGAACAAATCTCATCTTTTTGAGAAAAGTAAATCACCTATGTAAATTTTATATATAAGCATAATTTATTTATCATGTATGAACATAACTTATTTGTCAACTATGAGTAGCACTCATACGTCAATTCATGAGCACAGCTCATGTCATTTTGAGTAACACTCATTTGTCATTTTATAAGCAAAGCTTATATATTATTTTATGAGTAGAACTTATCTATCATTTATGAGCATAGTTATCTTTTATTTGTACTTAGTCATTTTCCCAAGTGAGCCTATTTGACATTTTGTTCTTGACCATTTTGTTGGTAGACTTATTAGGCCTCTTGTATTTCAAGACCTTATAGTGAGGCCCTTTTAGGGCTAACTTCCCTTAGTTATTTCCTTGTACATGAATTTATAAAGTGAAAATTGCATCCTTATAGAATACTAATAGTATTAAAATGCATGATGTTGCTTCAACAACATGAATTTACTACTTTTTTTTATTTAGATTTTGTTTTTTCAATATTTAATTTCTATAACCATTTATAATTGATTCATACACAATTGATTGATCAATGCATTTGTAAAAGCGAATTGAAAAATTGAACTATTTGTTTAGTAAGTTTAAATTACATTTATCATAACTTACTAATATATTCATTGGTACTTACAAAATATTTTATACAATTACTATGTTAGTTGTTATTCCATTTTGCAACTAACAGGATTAAATGATTTTGACAAAAATATGAGAAAGATAATTTGTCCAATGGCTTTCAAAGATTGGAGGGTATAAGTGAGTGCATGGCTTAGTGCACGCCCTAGTGCATGGCCTTGTACTTGACCTAGTGTATGACCTTGTGTGTGGCCTTTATATAAGAGGTTAGTCCCATTCTTTTTCAATATTTCAATATGGGACATGTTAATAGGAATATCATCCAAAGGCATTATAAAATTGTTCAAATATGTGCTTGCCTCTTTAATGGCTTGCTGAAGGCTTTTATTGGTAAGATTATTTCTATAGTGATTATTTAGAATAACTTAAAGGTGATACACAAAATAAGTTCAAAAATGAGTTTTAAAATCATATTGTTAAACCAATTGAGAAAACCGTTGTTTTTAGTTTAGTAATGATTTTTTGTATTTAAGAACAAAATTTTTTTTTTTTTTTTTTGGTTTGGCACTCTATACTGGTTAAAACCAAATCAACCTAAATGACTACACCCTTAATTTTGTTTAACCACAATAAGGTTTTAAGGTGTTTTGTACTTGGTAATGCAATAAATTTAAAAAGATTAGAAACACTTCATTTTCCAAAAAATGTTAGAAATTATGTCTAATATGTCTTTTTTTTTTTTTTTAAGTTTTTCTTGTGTCTTTGGACCTTGAGTCGAGTTGTTCCTTGATTTTAGAAGGCTAATCAGGGTGCTCCTTAGTTTTTTTTTCCCTAATACATTATTAGGATCGTCGCAAACAAAGAAAACTTCCTATAAACGCCACTATATTTTTTATGTAAAAAATTGAACCTAATCTTCATGGCCATAGATAATGGCACTCATCTTGTTGTGCGAATGAATGTGTAGCGGAAACAAATGATCTCACAATGCAGCACTTAACAGTAAAATATATAGAAAAACACAATCATGTAGATTATATGAAAGCAATAAAACAATGACATGAAGAATTATGTGGTTCGACAATGCCTGCATCCACAGGAGCAAATGACAGTGAATTTTCACTATCTTCTGTCCCAAAACATAGAGTCACATCATACAACACGTATATATATAACCCTCTCAGAGGTTTTCCCCCCGAAACCCAACCTATACAACTTCCCAATTCAAAATTTGAAAACCAACACTGAGTAACCGAGTATCATCGACGGTTTTAGAGATACCATCGACAGTTTAAAACTAAAACCAAATAGTAAGGATATAACAATTGATTGTTTCTTCTTATCCTGACAATACCGTAAATAGTTTCATGAAAACCATCAACGCTTTGCTCCTGCAAACTAGCATCTATTTTGCACCATGTTTTCTCTTTGTACATGTGTTACACTCAACATATGAGCCACGTATTACAACACTTTACACCTTGGTGAATATACACCCCTTAGGAGAAAACTGAAAACATAACACGTTGTTCCTCTTGGAACAATAGGTTGGGACTGCCTCCCTTCTAACAATCGAAGATAGAAACCAAGCCCAAGCAATGCTTGAACTTGTCCATGGCAGCTTCGGCTACTGCCATATACTCCGACTCAGTTGTAAATAGTGCAACCTGAGACTGTACCATCGAATTCTAACAAATAGGTCCTCCCACAACATACCCTATTATAGACCTCCTGTCATCTAAGTCCCCTGCATAGTCTGCATCCACAAAACCCACAACTGGTGCATCACTTTGTTGTCTGTCGAACATTATTTCATAGTCTGAAGTACCCATACTTATAACATCTTTTTCCAGACTCGGTCATGTACTAACCATAGCATACATCAAGCAAAAAATGGTAAGTAGCAAATAGAACTCGTAATTCAATAAACGTGCATATAAAGGCATCAAAATGCCAAATTATGTTTATTGCCATTAGAATCAAAATAGTAATCATTATTAGACTTTGAAACATAATATTTCATTATTGAAAAACTATTTTTGAAAAATAAAAAAGGATAATCATATAGAGAGGTTATAACAAATAATAACTCAATTACTTGCCTATTTCATTCAATAAGATGTAATTTGCCTTTGATGCAAAAAATGGATAGAAAAAGAAATCAAGAAGTTTTCCTAATTAGAAAAGTAGTCCACACAACCAATATACTAATAATAAATTGGTCAGAAAGACTTTTTAAGCTTACGATATATGATATTAACTTAAGTATATAGGAAAAATAATTGTTTTCTAAAAAGTAATTAAATTTTTTTAAAAATATATAATTTTAGATGACTGAACTGTAAGAATTTAATCTAATATTTTACTGTAATTTGGATGTTTAATTATCATGATCTTCACACACACACACACACATATATATTTCCCTTAATATATTACCTTTGATGTGAAAAACCATAAATATACATATTGGGATCGTTCATGATGTATATCAATCAATAAGAGCACTCGTAGAAATTGTTTTTCTCGCTTCACCCCGATCTCTTTCTATAGTTCAGCAGATTTTTATGGGAGTGGGGCTAATGATAAGAGAGTAAAGGTACAGAGATGACAATTCCTATATTTCTTTTATTCCATTACCATTCAGATTATTCTTTAGCTTCTCCCCATAACAATAGCTATATAGGAAAACCTTTCAACTTCCAGCCATTAAATCTCATATTATTTTCAAGCCCAATCTCTTTAGTTAATCCACAAATATGACCTTTCATTACCCTTATCATATGGGATATATATCATTCATGTGGGACATTTACTTACATTCTCCCACTTGGCCCATATAAATGACATTAATTCGGATTAACAAGATAACCATAATACGCGCATAACATTAGCTTATTCATAGTTTTAGTGAGATTGCAATAATATCATAATTAAATAACTTACTAACACGAGTCATGGCAGTAAATATCAATAAAGCGACATCTTCCCTTCCATGTACTACAATGTTAGCAAATCACTTAAGTATAATCTATAATAGGAAGTGACCATAATGTCCATGTAATGTCTTTGTGAAAGAATATTCCGGTCAACAATAATCTATCTCCATAATTACGTAATTGATCGTAAACAGGAAAAAATGTTTAGAAACACCATTATTGATATCATTATACATGTTATAGAACAAAACATAAAGATCCACTATCATACATCAAGGATTACAACAAAAACTCATGTGATCAACATGTTCCTTAAATGTCTTTGGTGCCAACCCTTTAGTTAAAGGATCTGCTATCATGAACTCCATCCTAATATGTTCTATAAGCATTGTTTGTTTCTGAACTTCCTCCTTAACAACCAAATATTTGAGCTCTATGTGCTTAGCTCCATTAGAATATTTATTGTTCTTAGAGAAAAAACTGTTGCAGAATTATCACAATAAATTCTCAACGGCTTGGTAATACTGTTGACAATTCCAAGTCCTGAGATAAAATTCCACAACCACAAAGCATGAATTATGGCCTCAAAGCATACCACAAATTCAGCTTCCATAATAGATGTTGTTATGATAGTCTGCTTGACATTTTTCCATGATACTGCTCCTTTAGCTAATAGGAACAAATAACCAAAAGTTGACTTTCGACTATCAACACAACCAGAAAAATCTAAGTCGGAGTAACCAATCACCTCCAACTAAGTTGACTTTTGATACGTGAGCATACAATGTCTTGTTCCTTTCAAGTATCTCAAAACCTTCTTTGCAACTTTCCAATGCTCCATTTCAGGATTACTTTGGTATCTCCTGAGCATCCCAACTGCAAAACTAATATTCGGTATCGTACAGGTTCGAACATACATAAAGCTTCCAACAATAGATGCATAAGGAATATTCTCCATTTTTTTATTTTCTAATGCATTTTGTGGACAATCCTTTTCACTGAACTTGTCCCCTTTACAAATAAGAGCAGGAGTTGTAGCACATTCAGCCATATTAAATCTTTCTAGAATTTTATTGATATATCCTTTCTAAGACAACCCTAACAATCCTCGTGATCTATCACGAAAAATTTCAATTCCTATCGCGTAAGTTGCCTCACCCATATCTTTCATTTCAAAGTTTGTAGAAAGAAATCTCTTGGTGTCATTCAGTATACCAAGATCATTACTAACAAGCAATATATCATCAACATACAGAATCAAGAAAATAAACTTTCTCCCACTGACCTTTAGATAGATACACCTATCAACGGTATTTTCCCTAAATCCAAAGGTCGTGATGGTATTATTAAACTTAAAATACCATTGTTTGGAAGCTTGTTTAAGTCCATAAATTGACTTCTTTAATTTGCATACCATATATTCCTTTTCTTTAATCAAGAAACCTTAAGGTAGATCCATGTAAACCTCTTTATCTAAATTCCCATTCAGAAAAGCAGTTTTTACATCCATTTGGTGTAACTCCAAATCAAAATGAGCCACGCCATTATGATCCTAAGAGAGTGTTTTTTCGACACAGGAGAGAACATCTCTTTGTAATCAACCCTTCCTTTTGAGTGAAACCTTTTGCAACAAGTCTAGCTTTATATCGTTCAATATTGCCATTACAGTTGTGTTTGGTCTTAAAGATCCACTTACACCCGACTATTTTAAAACCTTCAGGAAAATTAACTATGTCCCAAACTTTATTTTGATCCATTGATTTCAACTCATCATTTATAGCATTGATCAACTTTTCAGAATAATTACTTTCAATGGCTTGTGAAAAGGAAACTGAATCTTTACTTGTCCCTAAATCATAATCAACTTCTTGCAGATATACCAAATAATCATCTGAAATAGATGATCTCCTTTCTCTTTGAGATCTCCTTAATTTTATTTCTTATGATTGTTCTGCAACTGGTTCATTGGTGACATTCTCATTACGGAATGCCTGATCACTAGATTGTTGTTCAATGTTATCATACTATTCAATAACTGAATAAACAACAATTTCTGTTGAAGTTCTAGATATCGGGGTAGGAACCCGAACTTCTTTAATGACCACATTATGTGATATATCACTTCCACTAATTTCACCATTCTCAAGGAATCCGTCATTTCTGGTTTCAACAATTCTCATATTATGGTTAGGACAGTAAAACCTATACCCTTTGGACTTCTCTGGGTAACTAATAAAGTACCCGCTTATAGTTTTAGAATCCAACTTCCTTTTATGTGGATTATAGATCATAGCCTCTGCTAGACAACCCCAAATATGAAAGTGTCTTAAACTCAATTTCCTTCCCATCCACAATTCAAAAAGAGTTTTTTGAATTGCCTTACTAGGAACCCGATTAAGCACATAAATGACTGTCTTAAGGGCCTCCAACCACAACGAAATGGGTACTGAGGAATTACTTAACATACTCCTAACCATTTCTATAAGAGTTTGATTACACCTTTCAGCCACACCATTCTGCTGAGGCATACCAAACATTGTGTATTGTGCGCAAATACCATACTTTTTTAGGAATTTAGCAAACGGTCCTAGACATTGTCTTAGTCCATCATACCTTCCATAATACTCACCACCTCTATCAGATCGAATGATTTTCACCTTTCTATCTAATTGTCGCTCAACTTTAGCAATATACATTTTTAAAGCATTTATTGCTTGAGACTTTTCATGCAACAAATAGATATAACCATAATGTGAAAAATCATCAATAAAAGTAATAAAGTACTTTTCACCACCAAAATACGGTGAGTCAAAAGGTCCACAAATATCAGTATAGACATTCTCCAGAAGTTTTCCACTTCTTGTGGCTTCTTTCCTTGTATGTTTGGTTTGCCTTCCTTTAATGCAATCGACACATACATCGAAATTGGTAAAATCAAGGTTTGAAAGAATCACATATTTTACTAATCTCTCCATTCTTTCTTTGGATATATTGCCCAGTCTTTTATGCCACAAGAAAGAGGATTTTTTATTAATTCTGCTACGTTTAGTTCCAACATTATGATGCAGGGTGAGGAGTGTTTCAACAAAATTTTCATTAAGATTAAATTTATATAACCCCTAAGATAAAACACTAGAACCAACACATAAACCATTCTTTAATAAACGAAAATCTTTATGTTCAAAATGCAAAGCATAACCATCATAATCAATTCTTGACATGGAAATTAAATTTCCTGAAATTGTTGGAACATAAAAAGTATCAAACAGGTCCAAACAATGGCCTGACTTTAAAAACAAACGAAAAGTTCCAACACCAACAAATGGTACTTGATTTCCATTTCCCAAGACTATAAAATGCTAATCTTCCTTTATGTTCTGGATTGTAAGGTATCCCGTATCAAATTTGAAACATGAATAGTAAAACCAAAGTCAATCCACCATGTATTAGAAGGAATTTGTGTCATATTCGATTCGAAACATATATAAGCTAATAGCTTACCTTTCTTTTTGAATCAAGCTTTACATTTTGGGCAATTTTTCTTTAAATGTCCACAGCCACAACAAATATAACATTTTGGTCCATTATGTTCCTTTTTGCGAGCCTCATTGCCACAAGAAGGTCTTGCAACCTTCAATGGATATTTCTTGAAACTATTCTTTGATTTCTTTCCTTTACTTCCAACTCCATGACTCATAACATTAATTGAATGTTGTCCTTATTGTCTAAGCCTTGCCTCTTCTTGAATTAACATACTCGTCAATTCATTCACATTCCACTTTTCCTTAATAGTGTTATAGTGAATATGAAATGACCCATACTGAGTAGGCAAATAATTCAAAATAAACTAAACAAGGACATTTTCATCAACATTCATACCCATAGTTTTGAGTCGAGCAGCTAAATTAGTCATATCAAGTACATGTTCATCCATTCCTCGGCTACCATCAAACTTCATGGTGGTAAGATCAACCATTAATCTCCCTACAAGGGATTTGTCTACTGAACGAAACCGATCTTCCACGGCCTTAAAATATTTCCTTGCATTTTCAATTTGAGGAAGCGTTGACTTAATATTGTTTGCAATACACATTCGCATGAACATAATGCTTAATCTGTTCGATCTTTCCCATCACCTAGACAAAGCTTGCTGCTCCGAACTACTTGTTTCGGTAATAGCAGCTGGTTTATTAATTTGTAGTGCTAAGTCAAGATCCAGAACACCAAGGTGAAACTGAATCTGTTCGTGCTAGTTAGAGAAATTAGTTCCATTAATGATCAGAATAGAAAAAGCTAACGAATGAAGTGAAACAGGAACTAACACTGCAAAAAAATGATCACACCATTAATGCTTTGAGGAACACATTTCTATTAGTAAATTGCGTTCAATCTTTGGATTAACTTATGCAATATACTAACATTCACATTTAATGGTGATTTTCATCCACCTAGACATAATTGATAACCCTTTAAAGTTCGATTGGTCTGACACCTTTGGGCACCCATTCCAATCTGACTACCATACTATCAATTATCTTGATCAATTTAATGATTACTTGAAAGTTGGTGCACCTTTGGGTCAACCATAATAATCAAATAATCATTCTGTAATAATTTTTGAAAAATCATATTTCAATTCAATGTTTATAACTTTTCTTAGCAAGATCACTTTGGTGACAACATGCTAACCATAATATAAACATTGATTGATAACTTACTCAGCAAAAATTTATCCAAGTTCAAAGCAGATAATTAATTTCCCACAATGAGAATTTTACTTGCTTACTTTTATATAAAATCTGGCAGCCCATGCATGCATAAATACAATTGTTCACTCAATACAAATGGGTCCATAACATTGCCACCATTATCAATTTACTATTATAAAACATGTGAGTGTCTCATGCTTAATCAAACAATGAAGTGGTTTGCATGCATTACACCTAATGACTTAATTCAGAATTATTGTCTTGAGGAAACCATTGACGGTTTTAGAAAATCCGTCAACGATTTTTCTGAAACTCAGAAGTCTGCTCTTGGTATTTTATTCCGTAGATTGTTTCAGAAAAACCGTGGACAGTTTTGTTTAGACAGCGAGGTCACAATTTCATAAACATGATACTCCAAACCAATACAATCCCAACAAATCCAGCAAATATCATATGAATTTTTCGGAATCAAACGAACAAATATCATGAACACAAACTTTACATGTGAAACAATAATGAGATCGAAAGGTGTTAATGGAAATAATCTTTATATTGAAAGGAAAACCATGATAATTTCAACCTTATGCTCTGATACCAAAATGCAAGAATTTAATATAATATTCTACTGTAATTTGGATGTTTAATTATCATGATCTTCACACACACACACACACACACACACACACACATATATATATATATATATATATATATATACCGGGATCGTTCATGATGCATATCAATCGAGATGAGCACTCGTAGAAATTGTTTCTCTCACTTCACCTCGATCTCTTTCTTTTCTTAACCAGATTTTTATGGGAGTAGGGTTGATGATAAGAGTGTAACATCCACAAAATTCTTACCATTTTTTTTTTTTATATATGTGTATCTACATCCATACTTAAGCAGTGGAAACACAATTCATACAATCATTTACATATATACTATACAATACCAAAATCTAGTATATATAGACCATAGCCATACAAAATAACCCCTCCAACATCATTTACCCCAAAAATACAACACTCTGTCATAACTCACCCTACAACCGGGGTACTCAAGTAAACTTCCTATCCGCGAGCTTAATCTGCTTGCCTAACTGGCTTACCTGAAAAAAAATGTTAAAGTAATGGGGTGAGTCGACGCTCAGTAAGTGGAAATATGCTATTACTAGTGTGTGGCAACTAAGTTAAGAATACTTTTTAAATAACAACTGAACTGTAATACAATAATAAATCTGTAAAGCATATCTTTCTTTTCACAATTTAAAATATAGCGTATCATCTGTGTTTTCTATTTTTCATACTGCTAATATCATACTATACTCATCATATACTATAAAGCTATATACATATACATAATTGTGCTTTATCCCTGGAACTCTGTATGTCATGATTTGACCCCTCATGACAGGGTTGTGTGGCCCGTAGAAGAGACTTAATCTGGTCGGCCCTCTAGATAAGTTAATATACTCTACAGTACCTCAGTTCGGCCAAACTAAATCCACTCCTAGGCTCAGGACTGACTACTACCTCGTCAAACTAGCCCCCTCCACCTAGTGAACTGGGGAGCTGCATACTCTCCGAGCACGGCAGATGGTACCCACATACTATTTAAGATATGTGGTTGCACTCTATCTATATCTAGCAATGGTACCATGCTCTATATTCTTTATCTGTATCTCTCTGTATTCTTTCCTCAGGGATCTGATACTATATATATATATACTCTTTTACTATTTTCATCATGTTTCCAAAATTACTATAACGTTATCTTTCTGTACTGTAAATACTGTAATCTCTGTATACTGTATCTGTAGCATCTTGATGCTATCTCTGTATATTTGTCTGTATACTCTGTCTATATACTCTGTCTGTATACTTTGTATGTTATGGTAATAGGAAACATGACATGCTATAAACACTGTATATACTGTTATGAATAAAACTGTAATATATACTGATATGAGTAAACTGTATACATGTATATGTGTATATGTGTATGTATGTATGTATGTATATATATATATATATATATATGTTTTATGAAACTATTTGAATAAAAGCTGTATATGTATGTATATCTCTCTGTATAATCTCTATGAATATATAATTATATCTGTATATTCTGCATAACTCCATATACTAGGAAAACTATATAAACTGTATATGTTGTCTATATCTATGTATCCAGTATAGTATGATATACTGTAAAAGCCATATAAGTTCTTCATCACATGAAAATCTACTCAGGCCACACAAGCATTTAAACTTATATTCTGTAAAAAAAAAAAACTGTATAATAAACCAGTATATATATGTGTCTATGAAATCTCTGTTAACATTCTTAAAACTCCTAGTATAGTATATTTCCCTTACCTTAATTTTGAAAAGTCCCTATAATATTCTGGCTCTATACTCGTAGGGTTCCTAGTTCAACATCCTGCAAACAAAATTCCCCAGAACAAAATATCAGTATTTTCTTACTTACAATATTTTCTTATAACTGAGGGAAAGACAAATACTAAATAAAATGCCTTACCTTGAGATTGAGACGAAATCCAAATCAACTTTTCCAACGATCAGTTTCAGCAGACTTGCAAAGAACTTCGTTAGGAGCGTCGTGGTAGCCTCAGATCTTCGATCCGGTGAGAAACGGGCCCGGAAACGAAGAGAGAAGGAGAGAGGGGCGTAGAGAGAGAGAAAGGAGAGGGTTTCTTGCGTTATTTTCATAAAAAATTCTAGGTTAAACACTATTTATACTGTTGTCTTCGTTGACGAAACACGTCATCTCGTCGACGAGTCTTTCAGTAATTTCGTCGACAAACCTTACTTCCTCGTTGACAAATTTCAGATGTCCTAAAACCCCTTTCGGTATTTTCTCGTTGACGAGACGTGGTTTCGTCGACGAGGTCCCTTATGCACTTGTCGACGAATCCCCTGTATTCGTCGACGAAACCCTGTGCAAAAATCCCAGGTTGTTACAAAGAGAGTAAAGGTAGAAAGAGAATAATTCCTATATTTCTTTTATTCCATTACCATTCAGGTTATTCTTTAGCTGCTCCTCATAACAATAACTATATAAGAAAACTTTTCAACTTTCAGCCATTAAATCTCATATTATTTTCAAGGCCAATCTCTTTAGTTAATCCACAAATATGACCTTTCATTACCCTTATCATATGAGATATATATCATTCATGTAGGACATATACTTACATGAAAATTCTAAAAATTCATTATTATTTTTTTAATCATTCTTGATCAAAACAATTTGCATAAAAATACAATATTCACAAAAAAACTTTTATCATGTTCACTGCACATTAACTATGTACCCAATCATGCAGATAGAGTTAGGAAAAAGCTTGTGGATAGTGCAATAGAAATAACAACAACAAGAGCAGGTTGGGTTTGATGGTCATAAGGATTTTAAGGATCCTCAATGTTAATGTAAAGGGAAAGAGAGAAACCCAAACAATTGTTGTTATCATTCTTTATGGATTGTCTCCCCTCTTTCCTACTTTGCAAAAGGAAGCTTTCAGCAAGTTTCACTTAGTATGGGACAACTCAATCATTGGGAAACCATTAAACTAATAATCCTAATACATCTTGCCTCCCTCCATTTGTTTTTGGTTTTCCAACAACAAAACCCCATGGGATCAAATCTAGCCATCTATCTAAACAAGTCCAACTCTAGAATCCATGCATTCCCCAGTCCCCAAAGACTCCCCCTCTATCACTGTGAAAGATTTCAAGGATAACTTCTTTTGCTTTTCCTTTTGCTCCCTACCCTACCATTTTTATTTTTTTTGCTCTCTCTTTGACCCCTTGAGGTATTATTAAAACTTAAAATGCAACACTCTAATTAAAAAGAGTTTGCAAGTAGCAAGGATAAAGAAATCAAGCAAAATCACATTTCTCAATTGAACTACATACAAATTTTTAAATACCTAGAAAAGGCCTCTAGGTAAAATCAAAGCACAATTAAAAAAATCCAAAGTAATAATGAGAAACTTAAAATTAAGCCCCTAAAATACATCGAGTGAGCTCAATATATTTAATCTACATACTAATATCAATTTATGGCAAAAATGAACGTAAAATTCAAGTTTAGGATCACAATACATGAACATAACATTAAAATCATGAAGAGAATTAAAAATTGGAAATAAACCACAAACCAACATCATAAATAAACTATAAACTAGGAATTCTATTGCTCATGATTGCAAAATAACTTCTAGAATAAAAAGACTACTGAATTTAAACATAGATAAATGTTGAAGACTAAATTAAGTAGTGTCTGTTACTACCACAAGATTGTGTTTTTGGGTAATAAGGAGAAATTACCTCAAATGCAGATGATTTTAGCCAACCTTAATTATCTAAAATCGTTTGATATATGATGGAGACACACTCGGTTGAGCACGGGAGAATAGCCACACTTGTGCTTGCATTCTTAGATTAGGGAAAATTTATATGTGTTGCACTTCCGTGAGGATCAATCCATGAAGAATAGGGTAGAAAATATGAATCTGTTTTCAAACTTTCAACTTTTACAATTGATTGTGGGATTAAAGATGAAATGTTGATGTTAAAGTTATAATCGTTACTTTTTGTAGATGAGCGAATGATTGTTAATTTTTTATTCTACATTTAAACATTTGAAGGATTTTAACTCAACTATGGAGAATTTAGAGGCGGGAACAATCAAAAGGGAGTCATGAGAACTAAACAAGTAGAGTTCCTAGGGGTGGCGGTACACCAATGAAAGAGGGGGTGGGGGATGCGGACCAAAGATGGGAGAGATTGACCATAGGACATTTCTAGGAATTCAAAATATGTAAACCCATGATAAAGGCCAAAATTAAATTTTAAGTAATTATTGCTAAGGCTATCAAAATTTTGGAGTTTTTTCCCGCTTTATTATTAAAATTAAATAAAATATTAAATAATACTCTTACTGGGAAAATATTTCCCAAAATGATGCTCACGTAATCTCGCAGCTTGGTGCTGCGAGATTTAAAAATCTAGCGAATAAGAAGTTGACATGTGGCACGGTGGTAGAGCAAATCTCCCTGCACCAAGCTGCGAGATTTAAATGGCCAGCGAGTGAAAAGCAGACACGTGGCAAATCTCGCAGTATCATGCTGCGAGATTTAAGTGTCTTTATTTTCTTTCCTTTTTCTCCAATAAAATCCTTTTAAAAAGGTAACATTAACATATTTTATATATATATATATATATATATATATATAAAGAAGAAAAAAAATGTCAAAAAATTATGAAACACTAAAACTAAATTCATATTCAAAAATAAAATAAAATAAAATAAAATCAGTATTTTAAATAATATTTTTAAAATTAAGACAAGTTAAAATTTTAATCGAATAAATGTTCATTTTTATCCTTGAATAAAAAAATAATCCTTAATATAACCCAAAATATAAAAAATAAAATTTTTAATAGAATATAAATTATTTAATTTCAAAACTTGCTTTTTAATTAGTGATATATGAACAATCTTATTGTACATGCATTGACAAATAGAAAATATAATTTTTAAATGACTTTTTTTTTTCAAATAATATATAATAATAATAAGTGATGATAAAAGGGGGATTTATTTATTTATTTATTGTAAAATTGCATCATGGTTAGGGGTGAGCATAATTCGGGTTTAACTGAATTAACCGATCGAGTTCAATTGGTTTGGTTCGGTTCTAGATTTAGATAATTTTGTGTATTCGATTTTCGATTCAGGTATGGGAGTCTTTAATTTGGTTAATTGAATTACCCGAATTACTAATTAATTAATAATTAAATATAAATTAGTAATTTTAATATATGATATATGTCAAATTTTAAATGTTTAATCTTGAAAATATCTCTTTTATCAATAACTCCTTTTATTAATTAAGTTGGAATTAAATTTAATACAATAAGATTATCTATATATGTATTATTTTAAATCCTTATTTTTTATCTTTTGGGTTATATTAAGGATTATTTTTTTATTCAAGGATAAAGATGAGTATTTATTCAATTAAAATTTTAACTTGTCTTAATTTTAAAAATATTATTTAAAATACTGATTTTATTTTATTTTATTTTTATTTTTGAATCTAATTTTAGTGTTTCATAATTTTTTGACATTTTTTTTTTCTTCTTTATATATATATATATATATATATATATATATAATATGTTAATGTTACCATTTTAGAAGGATTTTATTGGAAAAAAAAGAAAGAAAATAAAGACACTTAAATCTCGCAGCATCATGCTGCGAGATTTGCCACGTGTCTGCTTTTCACTCGCTGACCAATTAAATCTCGCAACTTGGTGCTGCGAGATTTGCTCTACCACCGTGCCACATGTCAGTTTCTTATTACGTGAGCATCATTTTGGGAAATATTTTCCCAATAAGAGTATTATTTAATACTTTATTTATCATTAATAATAAAATGGGAAAAAACTCCAAAATTTTGCTGAATAAAAAGTTAAAAAAACTCGAAAAATTTGTCCAATGAATAACTACTTGGACGCCGGCAATGAAATTGAGCCACGTATGGGACATACAAAAGGGTGTGTTTAGGTGAGGAAACGTCGAGATTTCGCCGGAAAGCCTCTCTACCTCCGTCTCTACCATGGCCGACCTCTCCTCCTACCCTCCCATCGACCCCACGGCATTCGATATCATCATCATAGGCACCGGCCTTCCGGCATCCATCCTCGCTGCCGCCACCTCCGCTGCTGGAAAAACCGTCCTTCACCTCGACCCCAACGCCTTCTACGGCTCCCACTTTGCCTCCCTTCCCCTGCACGATCTCTCCTCCTTTCTCCACTCCCAAACCACGGTCGCCACCGCCGCCATTCCCTCCTCTTCTCCTCTCCTGCAACCACTCTCATCCGACTGCGGCGATTACGTTGCCGTCCAACTCACCTCCCGCCCCCTGTATTCCTGCCTTGACATCTCCTCTCATTCCTCCGAGCCTCTAGAACTCTCTAGAAAGTTCAACCTTGATCTGGTTGGGCCTAGGGCTTTGTTCTGCGCCGACACGTCCGTCGATCTCATGCTCAAGTCTGGTGCTAGCCAGTACGTGGAGTTCAAGAGCGTCGATGCGAGTTTTGTGTGGGACCCTGAGGAGAGTCGGTTCTCGAGCGTGCCTGATTCTCGGGCGGCGATATTCAAGGACCGGCGACTCACGCTTGCGGAGAAGAACCAGTTGATGAGGTTCTTTAAGCTGGTTGAAGCACATCTGGCGTCTGAATATAATAGTGAAAGTTCCAGGATTTCGGAGGTGGATCTGGAGAGTCCGTTCGTTGAGTTTCTGAAGAAGATGCGGTTGTCTCCGAAGATAAAATCGTACAGATCACATCGCCTTTCTTTATCTGTTAGTGAGAGATTCTTTTCTTTTAGTGATTTCTGCACTCTGTGACTGAAATTAGGGTTGTTTTTCTCGTAACTAAACCAGTTTTATATTCATGGAGGCCCCCCGGGGGGGGGGGGGGGGGGGGATTGAACAGCTATTTTCAGATTTGAATATTTTGTATACATTTTAGTTTTCAAATGATGGAAAATTTTGTCTAAACTATGTCGGATTGTTTTGTCAGCCATTTAGCCATTAAGTTGAGCCTTTTGTTTTCTCCATTTGCATGTAACTTAGGATCTATAATCTGAATTCCAAGTTATTTGTGTTCTCACCTTTATTAAGCAAGCAAATGAAATCATTTTATCTTGTTACTTTTCTTCCTTATTGCATTGTCTTTATTTTTACTCTATATCTGATTTGCTGGCTTTCCATTGTGCTGAATAAGCATATCTGTTATCCCTCATTTGACTAACCCTGTGCTGAATTCCTATTGTTACATGCTTACAAATTCATTTAAGATCTTTCAATTTAAATTTACTGAATTATTTTTCTCCATGATATTTTTTCTCCTCAAATGTTTGTGTTTTGTGTTTAATGTTCGGTGGACCTCAATACATGAGGAACTTGCATCACCCTTTTTATTTTTTATTTTTTTGGGTTGCAGAATCATTTTGTATGCAATAGCCATGGCGAATTATGATCAAGATAGTGTTGAGGTTTGCAAAGACATGCTCAATACAAAAGATGGAATAGCTCGATTAGCGCTTTACAGTTCATCAGCTGGCAGGTTAACTCTGTCACTTTTCTGTTGCATATTTAGGATGACGTACCACTAATGCATGTACTACATAATACATGTTCTACTAATACTGATTTTGCTTCTGTGCACATGCTTGCATGCACAAACACGTACATAATGTGAGCTATCATACTCCTGGTGTATATGTACACACACTAGCTGTGGGCACATATACTAGCTGTGGGCATCCCCAGAGTTGCTGTTTCTTAGGAGATAATGAGGAAAGTTTATTTTCTTAAGATAACGGAGGAGTTATGAACAGATTAAATTTATTTTGTCAAATTACTTACCTACCAATTCATGGTTTGTAAATGCTGAGATTAAAAGATAATATCTTGAAAAGTTTTATGGAAAGTTGATTGAAAAAAAATGATTGAAAACCGACTAGGCCTCCCTTAGTTAATAGTAGAGAACTGGAGGTGTGTATTTTTGGTAATGGAGATCTCATTCAAACAAACTGAAATTACAGAGGCTGAACCACAGCAGCTAGGGCAGGAGGTATATTGGCAGCATTCACCTGACCCCCTGTTCCAACCTTCAGGCTTCAAGGCCTGTCTAGCCACAGTGTAGGCAACATAATTAGAATCTCTTTTTTATCTTACTAATTGACACTTAGACAAAGTAGGCCACAGGCTAGAAAAATCAGCTCTATGAAGAAGCACCGCCACTGACCAAGGAGAAACCAAGATTGCAGCATTCAAAGATAAATGGAGTCTGAACAAGCTTTAACCTTGGACATGCCAAAGCAAATAGATCGCTTTAGGGTGGCAGCCAGGTCTGCTAAAGACCTGAATCCTCAAAAGAACCAGTCTGCTGCATAACGACAAGAATGACCTCATGGTTTAAAGACACAAGCTCTTCCCTTTACAACAGAGCTACGTTGCTCAAAAGCCATGTCAGTAAAAACTGTCCACACAGATGAGGGAGGTGGAGATGCCATTTGATTATGTTCAATCAGGGTCTGGAACCTAAAAATCATAATTCAGAATTGAGAACAGTCTCAATATCAGATAACAAAGCCAACCTTGTAGTGAGGATGGACATCAGATCAACAGTTTTTTGTGAACAAGACCACCAAGTTCTGTTCTTTCCATAAAGCCCAAATAACAATCCCTTTTACAAAGGCATCCACGCTCAAAGGCCGTTCACATCTCCAGTCTGGCCAGAAAAATCAGGAGAAGGATAAGTTCCGTCCAAATTTGACGGAGGAGCCAAACCAAACTGGCCTTGCCAGAGAACAGGTTATAAACAGTGTACCAACATCTCTTCGTCATAAGAGCAGAAGGGGCACAGGAGATCCTCTGTATGCCTGTAACATCCCTACACACCAATACCCTATCTTGCAGAATAGCTCCAGCAAAGCATTGCCCAATGAACAGCCTAATCCTCAGTGATACACACACTTTTCATAGAAGCTTCCCCTGACAAGTCAAAGTAGAAACTGTGGAGGAAGCGTTATCCTTCTCCTTGGTTCCACAGAAGTTCCAGAGCTATTTGACAACCTGAATTGACTTTATAATGACCCTGAATTGACATGAAAAGGACCTGCTGGGGGAAGTTTCAAACCAAAGTTCATTCATTGGAAGTTGGAAACCTTCCTAAAGGGATCTTAAAAATAACTTCATTCACATGAAGCTGAATTCATAGTTACCTGTGATGCAGTCTGTTTGAGTCATGGTATGGGTATGGGAATGGGGTACCAGAGGGTAGGTTTAGTTGGTTATTTTGAATCATGGTACTAACGGACCATTTAATCGGGTCTTGTTAATTATTTTCTTATTTAGTTAAAAATTATTATATATTTTGAGGAAAGTAATGTTAAACTAACAATAACAACTGTATTTTTTGAATATTTTTTTGTTTAATGAGAGAAGCAACAACATAGCTACATCACTGCTATCATTAGTCAATTAAATTATATGACTTGTAAAATAACAGTGATCAATTAATCTTTTCTTCTTCAGTACAAATTAATGTACAAACTTTGTGATAATAACAATGAATCCTCAGGCCAACAAAGTTGAATTTAATCAAGCTGTTTATCAATATTAGAGGAAGTGGAGTCCAGCTTTAATTCCATAATATGCAGTTCTCAAACGCAGAAATCCTTTTTGAAAATGGTAAATATCATCTCAGATGGTTGGCATTCATCGCTTTCTTTCATTGGGGTAAATTTCTTCTGTAGTTGCTAAAATTTAACTAACTTCATTGGCATGAATAAACCTTAAAAATTTTCATTGAATTAATTGAACTATTTTAAATTGGTGTCCATGTACAATGTTCCGTCCAATTGCAACATGAGAGTTAATGATGCGAATGCGAAAGGGTTTTTTTGCATGCATGGAAATAGTGGGCCCACTAATCATACTCATGTCCCATTTCTCCCCTTTGTTTTTTTTTTTTTGTTTTGTTTTGTTTTTGTTTTTTTTTTTCAATTTTTAAATTTTTTTCCATGTGCCCTGGTAATGCGCTGTCCCTTGAATGAACCAACTCACCATTGGTTCATCCTTGAATTGTCCCAAATACTCAAATACGAAGCCATAATGCAGAATAGCTCCATCGCCATTCCGGAAAAATCGACTCCCAATGTCTCCAAATGCCACTATCATCTTCTAAGCAATCAATCCTAATCCCCATCATCTAAACCCCACTGAGAGATCCTCATCGTGAAATTTACTATCAAATCTATGAGCCTTAAACTTCAAAAAACACAAAGCTTAACCCTCACTGCAGTGAATTTGACCTCACATTGTAGCAAAATCGACCATCACTGCCATCAAACCTTTGATCAAATCCCTTGCTCCTTACCTTGGTCAAAAGCCTCAACCTCCACTGCAGCCATAACACCAATCGCCACTGGGCATGATTGTTTGATTCAAATCTAAAAGAGAGAATTCGTACATGGAGATCAGGTTGTAGCGAGGGAGGAAGGGAGGACTTGGCCTGGTTGTTTTATTCAAATCTAAGAGAGAGAATTTGTGAAATGGAGATCAGGTTTTAGAGAGGGATGGAGGGGGGGGGGGAGTTTAATAGTTTGTCTCGTTTTGGGATGCCGGAGTGGGCCTTAACTTGGGCCTTGAAGCTACAAATATGAGGACTTTTTCCGGCCTTGCAATCTCTCTTACTCAAAGTCCATACCCAACTCTTTTTCTCCCTTTAAGCTTCATGATGGTCCTTCTGAAGCTGCCAAAAAGTTAGTCCACTTTGAGAAGGCTGTCCCCCTTCAGGATTTTCCCTCACAAGTAGCTGCAACTCAAGAGGAGGTTGTTCTGGAGTAGGAACCCCTTATATCTCAAACTATTGCTGAAATACTAGCCCTTTACCGGCTCCTAGCATTGGCTTTGACACATTGTGTGTCAATCTCAATTTTGAGCATTTGATTGATAGACCTAATTTTGATACTTTGAATGACTTGGACTCGGACATCACCCACTTCAAAAATCAGGTATGTGTTTGGGTTCTTCAGAAATTCAAATCAGCAAGCAAAACTATAGGCGTGTCCTTTGAAGGTTTTGAGGAAAGAGCCTTACAATTGTTTGAGGATATTGAGAGAAAGAGAAGAGAGGAGATAGGAAGCAATCACAAGAAACCATTGGGCAGTATCAGAAAGTTAGATACCAGTAGGGAATTAAAGCGCTTGGTATGCATAGTGAACTTTGGAAAAATAGAATGATGCTCAGAAATGGCATAAGCATGTAGATGTAGTAGTCGGAGTGCTTGTGTTAAATCATGTTAAGGAAAATCATTTCCCTGAAATGTGAGGGGTCCTAATGACAATCCAAAAGGAGTGTAATTAAATCCTTTCTTATGGATTGGAGGGGCAATGTGGTGTGCTTGCAAGAAACTAAGGTGGAGACAATAGAGTAGCTTTTGATCAATGACCTTTGGGGCCAAGATGCTTGTGATTGAATATCCCTTGGGGTAGTAGGCAACTTAGGGGGTATTCTTGTCCCGTGGAAGCCTAGTGTTGTGGAATTGTTGGACCACTCCATCAACCCCTTCTTAATCTCTTGCTTGTTCAAAAGCATGAATGATAACTTTCAGTGGATTTTCATAGGGGTTTACGACCTAGGTGAAGGACCCTCCAGGTCTCTCTTTTTGGAATGGGCTCTTCGACATTAGGAGTAGATGGGATGCTCCTTGGATCATTGGAGGTGATTTCAATATGATTGTTTATTCGCACGAAAGAAGTGGGGGCAACCTTGAGAACAGTGGTATGAGAGAATTCCTTAACTTTATCAGCATCTTCCGCTCATTGTTGGTGATTTCTCTTGGTCCAACTCCAGAGAGCCACCTTCCTTTTCAAGGATTGATTGGTTCCGAATTTTGGTTGAGTTGAAACTTCACTTACCTCATGTGATTCAGAGTTTGCTTCCTAGGCCCATCTCTGATCACTTCCTTGTCACGCTTGATAGTGGGCCTAACCCCCTTTCGCTTCGAGAATATGTAGTTAAAGCATGATGGTGGTAAGGAGTTACTGAAAACTTGGTAGGTTATGGGAAGGGTAGTTTTGTGCTTGTCTCAAAGCTGAAAGGAATAAAAGAAAAGTGACGGATTTGGAACAAAACCACCTTTCGGAATGTCCAAGCGAAGAAGACTGTTATCCTTAATGGCATCAAAGAACTCGATGAGTCGGAGATAATCTAGTGTCTTAATGATGAATAGAGAGCCAAAAGAGCTATGCTTAAGAAGGAATTGAGGGAGGTTGTTAATCTTGAAGAAATATCTTGGAGGTATCTAGAGCGTTATGGCTCTAGGAGGGGGATTGTAATAAAAGTTCTTTCATCGGACAGCGAACACCCATCGAGACGTAATACCTTATCTAGCATTGAAATTAGGGAAATCACTAGAACCAAGGAAGAGGATTTTAGGAAAAGGTATTTGTAATTTTTATAAAGACCTTTACACTAAACCTGAGTCTTAGAGACCTAGAGTCGATTGGGATCAATTTCAGATCTCTTAGTTCAATCATTGTGGGATGGGTTGAGAGACCCTTTGATGAAGTAGAAGTCATCCAAACTATTAAAAATTGCAATGGGGATAAAGTGCCTAGATTGGATGGATTCTCCTTGGCATTCTTTTAGGCTAATTGGAGCCTTCTCAAGCACAACCTAGTAAACGTGTTTGAGGAGTTTCATAAATAAGAAATATTTGTCAGTTGCATCAATACCATCTTTGTCACTTTTGTTTTGAAGAAAGCTGGGGCTGTTAACATCAAGGATTCCCGCCCTATTAGCTTGGTGGGAAGCATTTATAAAATCATTGCTAAAGTCTTTAGCAAAGAGGTTCAAAAAAGCAACACCTGAAGTCATTGGTCAATATCAGCATGCTTTTGTGGCTGGAAGACAGATTATGGGTGTTGCCCTTATTGCTAGTGAGATGGTGGATGTCTATCTAACAGAGGGAAAAGGGGAATAGTGTGCAAATTGGATATGGAGAAGCATTTATCATGTCAATTGGAACTTCCTTCTTTATCCCCTCAGAAAAATGGGCTTGGGGGGTCTTTGGTGTAGTTGGATTGCTTAATGCATCAAAACCCTAAGCTTGTCAGTGCTCATTAATGGCTGCCCTTTTGATTTATTTCGCTCCTTGAGCTGCTCGATTCAAGAAGATCCCTTGTTCTATTTTCTGTTTATTTTGGTTATGGAGGTGCTTAGCCTCATGTTGATGAAAGCTACTGAAGAAGGGATCTTTAGAGGTCTCAAGGTGGGCAGAAATGGAAAGCTTACAGAAGTTTCTCATCTCGTTTTTGTAGATCACAATATAATTTTTTATGAAGTTGACCCCTTTAATATCCTCAACCTCCATTGCATTTTGCTAGGGTTTGAGGTTGTCTCAAATCCTGAAAGTGAACCTTGGCAAAAGCGAGCTCATTTGAATTGGAGAGAACATTTGGGGTGGGGGGGACCTTCCTTGCTAGTCTTTTGGATTGCAACATGGAATTCTTTGCCACTAATTACCTCTGCCTCCCTCTCGAAGCCAAATTCAAAGACAAAGGAGTCTAGGAGCCTATTATTGAGAAGTTTGAAAGGAGATTAGCAAGATGTAAAAGAAATTTCTTATCAAAAGGAGGTAAACACACCCTCATCAGGAGCACTTTGACGAATCTTCTAGTTTATTTCAGGTCCTTCCTTCCCTTGTTGGCTTCAATCACTAGGAGATTGGAGAAAATTCAGAGAAGATTTCTTTGAGGAAGCTTTGGGTAGGAGTTTAAATATCACCTTGTTAGATGGGGAGTGGTTAAACAACCCATTTGTTCGAGAGGTTTGGGGGTTGAAATCCCTTCTTTCTTTCAATAAAACCCTCCTTGGGAAGTGTTATGGAGGTTCGTAAAGGAGAAAGACCACTTTTGGTGGGCTTGAGCATAATGGTTGGACAACACACATTAGAAGGGGACCCTATGGAGTGGGAGTTTGGAAATTCATCAGGAAAGGATGGGATGATTTTTTCTAATTTGTGACATATCATGTGGGAAATGTAGCCAATGTTTACTTCTGGAATGATGTGTGGCTTGAGAATAGTAATCTTAGAGTTGTCTTTCCTTCTATCTACAAATTGGCTTGTGATAAAAATGCCCTTAATAGTCATTATCTCCAAATCACTGATTAGGGATTTTTATGGAATATTCCTTTTACTAGGAATGTGGCAAATTGGGAACTTAATGCACTATCTTATTTTTACAAAATTCTCTAAAATTTCGTTACCAAAACATTCCTGATGAACCAAAATGGGCTTTGGTCAAAAATAGTGTTTTCATTGTTAAATCTTTTTGCAAGAAGCTTTCTACAAGATTTTGGTGGACAATAGCCCCTTCAAAGGTTGCCTTTCATGTTTGGGAGTCTGCTTATGGAAATATTTTAACCCTTGAAAATCTGCAGAAAAATGGGGTTACAATCCCAAATAGGTGTTTTCTTTGTATGATTGATGTAGTATCCGTCAACTAGATTCTTCTTCTTTGTCCCTGGATAAGGAACTTGTGGAATTTTGTTCTATCCCCGATTGGTCAGTAATGTGTTATGGCAAATTCAATTGGTGGGGAGATTGGGCTTGGAAAGGCATCAGAGCCACCAAGGAGAAGCGAAAGACTTTGAACCTCATCCCTATGGCCATCTTTTGGTTTGCTTGGAAAGAAAGAATAAGAGAGCCTTCAGAGATATAACTATTCCATTTCAAACTTGCAAAGACCATTGGATTACTGCTGTTTCCAGTTGGCTTAGTGGACAAATTGTAAATGATCATATTGTAATCCTTGATGTCTATGACACTCCATATAGTGGTTGATGTTTTGTAGCATGGGTTGGCATCCCCTTGATGCCTTGTGTCATGGACATGGAGTTCACAATGGCCAAAAGCAATCACCCTTGCCAAAATCCTCCTAAAGTGTTAAGGAGTCATGCTCATGTGGTGTCAAAACTAGACCAAGTCCAGCTCAGCTGTGCTCATCCTTATCTAATGAAACACTCAAGTGTATAACCTTGTGGTCAAGTCTCACGACATGACTGTACTTAAACCAACTAAGGTCATAACTAAGGAACTCGGACTCAAATGGTAAGGGAAACTAGTACTAAGGGTAACTCTCATCCCTTTACCCAATTGTGTAGCCAATAGCTAAGAACGACATATGCCTAAACCTCCAGCCAGAGAGGCTGCGCGATCCCATTCCCAAGTGGATCGTTCGTGTAGCTCCCAATCCCTCACATAAGCCCAAGACACCCATCGAGGATATCAAGAGCTCGCCCCTAAGCACTTCTTAGGGTTGCTCACTTAGTGCCTATAGGGATATCGTGGGAGGTAGGACACACTTGGGGTTCCTCCAAGAATCATTCCCCTAAGTATTCTCGGTTACATATGAGTAACCACCAGGAATCTAATGATTATGTATATTAGATTTGAGAATTGATAATTAGAATTATCCGAACCAACCACAATGTCATAGAGACATCGAAACCATTCCCATGACAATCGCACAGGCGCACAGTGGCATCAAGGTTTACAGACCATACCTCCCAACTCAATAACCATACATCAAAACCATGTGTTAGGGTTGCAGAACTCTAAGACCCTTACATTTTCCCCCACTTAGTCTATCAACGTCCTTGTTGATAATCACATGCAAACCAAGTTTCAGCAATCCTCATTGAACTCCAACATAGGAGGCTTTCAGCTAGCCGCAAACCAAAGTTCTCCACAGTAGCCAATCTTGTCTTTGATCCCATGATAGACTTGATCCAAAAATGATTCGAAGTCGCTTATGTCACTTAACTCTGAACACAAAGGTCTTCAACCCATAATCCAAATTCAAACTAGAATGCAACTTCCTTTGAACCGCACTCAGATCTAAGAACCAACCCAGGACTTCTCTCGTCCAAGGTCACAACTCACCTGTAAACTAACCGCCGCCCAGCCTACCAAACTGTTCTATAGATTAACACATTCCAAGAATTTACAACCTTGCCTCTCAAGACCAAAACTCTTACCAAAATTTCGAAGAGGATTCGCCACCCAAAGTCATGGAGGCAAACCACTTGCCAAAACCAAGCTCAATCTCAAACCAACTAAAACTCATCCCAATTCAGCTTGCGGAGCAACTAGCCCAAAGTCACATCTGATCAAGGTCCCAATCTGATCCTCTGTACGATACCATCTTCTAACGATCAATATCATCTCAAGGTTCCAAACCCACCTTACCATCCAAGAATAGATCCCATCTCGGAAATTATTCTGACCATAAAAAAACTTGGTACTTAACCAAGTAGACTTCAAAGCTAAAAACCAACAAACCATCTCCAAAGTGAGTCTCCACCTCCCAAGAGTCTTACAAGATCTAACTCCAAAGATGGATCCACACCCTGGAGTCTCTTCAGGAAACAACTGATCCTGAAACCATAAGGTTACCATGTCTAGCAAGCCAGTCCAACTCAAATTTGACAACCCATTCCAAAAGCGAGTCCCCATCCGAGGAGTCTCACGAACACAACTCCAAGGATGAGTCCAATCCAAGCTCAAATTTGTCCGGTCGTTCCAAAGGTGAGTCCCTATCCAAGGAGTCTCACGAACACAACTCCAAGGATGAGTCCACCCCAAGGAAGCTCTCGAAACATGACTGAACTCAGCATCTAGGATTTGCAACCCAATTCCTCTTGAAATAACCAACATGTTCGGAATACCACAATTCTGAAGTTAACCCACCAACACAAATCCAACCGCAGGGTCAACATAAGAACTTCCTTGGGTTTGCAAGTCTCAAAGCTCAAGTCACAACCCATGTGACAATCTTCAATATCAAAACCAATCTTCCATGTTCTTTGACATTCAAATCTCAAAACCCAAATCAACGCTCAATTCACAATCTCTTGTACTTTGACAAAACTAATCTCAACCACAATCCATTGTGGTTACCCAAATAGAAGTTCATCGATTTCCAATCTCTTGTGCTCAGACAACACCAATCTCAACCACAGTCTGTCATGGTTAACATTCTGATATCTCAACCCAAATCCATCTCAACCATAGTCCAACGTGGTTACCATTATGATATTTCTGTTTAAAACCAATCTCGTCTACAGTCCATCATGGTACCATTTTGATATCTTTGCACTTTGGTATGTACTCAATTTTCCAATTGAAAGAAAGCGCTCTTGGCTTGATCTTACACTTTCTTCTGAAGGGAAGCCCTCTAGCTCAGTTGCTGCAGAAACCTGCACAACAACAACAAACGAGAAAGGCCCTCTGGCCACAACGACACATTTGCCCGCTAGAATTATGGATCAAATGCCCTCTGGCAATTCTCATTACAAGGCCCCTTGGCCACAATGGCACATGTGCCCACTGGTAACATAGCTCAAATGCCCTTCGACAATCTTGTCACAATGCCCTCTGGAAATTCATCACAATGCCCTCTAGCATGAGTCATCGATAAGGTAATAAATAAAAACTGAGCAAACACGCTTCCGTCAATTCCACAATAGCGATCTCAACTACATTCATTCCCATCGGAACATATCATTCGAGCAATTGGGTTCCACTGAAGTCTAAAGACCAACAGTTGTGGTTCCCTTCGATTCCATACCCCACTAGGTAAGCATCACCGCTGTGGCCAACATTGTCGCACTCGTGGCTCGAGGACATCTGTCCATGGTACTCACAACTCATTATTCCCCATAGATCAAAGAATGTCACCTTTCTATATGGGTACGAACTTCTCAAGTTCCTTAAAGACATCCTTAGACAAACTCCCTCAACTGTCCACTTCCACTAGATCTAAGAGTAATACCTTTGCTTGTGGAACGAGGACACCACAAAGTCTCAAAAGATAGACCATCTAAGCTCCAATCCAACCATGACTCCTAAAGTGCAGCAACCATATTGGCTCCAATGACAATTATAATAGGATGAATCCCGAAATGTGGCTACAATAATAGCTCCAATGCCAACCCCAATAAGACGAATCCCAAAGTGTGGTTACAATACTCGCCTCAAAAGGTACAACGTATTTTCATCTTTGATTCCATCCATCCCCCTCATCCCTTATCAAGGGTACATGGCACCATCAAGTAACCTGATGTTCACAAGATATTTAGTGAAGGCCAACTTCCTTCCATTCCCAACGAGTTACATGATAGGAGGGGAGCGTGAGATAAGGACCTACTCAAAGATAACTTGCTCCTACCCCCACTCAATGTCACAAACTAAATACCCACAATTGAGTTGATGCCAATAGTTTCCTTCTCATTTTAATTCAAAATATTGAGAGATTTGCTCTGATACTAACTGTCACGAGCGTGCCCTTTACCAAAATTCTCCTAAAGTGTTAAGTAGTCACGCCCGTGTGGTGCCAAGACTACATCAAGTCCATCCTAGCCGTACTTGTCCTTATCCAAGGAAACACTCAAGTGTCTAACCCTGTGGTCAAGTCTCATGGCATGATTGCACTTGAACCAACTAAGGTCTGCACTAAGGAATTTCAACTCAAATGGTAAGGTAAATAACTCACATTCCACTAGTATTGAGTGTAACTCTGCTCTCCTCAATACAACCAGGGTTTTAGATGATACCACCAACTGTGTAGCCGACAGTTAAGAAGGATGCACACCCAAACCTGCAGCCAGAGAGAGAGACCCGCTTGATCCCATATTCCCAAATGGATCGTCCATGGAGCTCCCAAACCCTCACGAAAGCCCAAGACACCACTCAAGGATATCAAGAGCCCGCCCCTGAGCACTTCTCAAGGTTGCTCACTTAGTGTAATAGGGATACCGGAGGGGGGGGGGGGGTACGACGCACACCTGGTGTTTCCCCAAGAATCATTCTCCGAAATATTCTTGGTTACATATGAGTAACTAGCAAGGATCTAATGACTATATATCTTAGATTCGAGAACACCGCAATCAGAACTATTCAAACCAGCCACAACAGCACAAAGACATATTGAAACCATTCCCATGACAACCGCAAAGTTGCATCCAGGTTTATCGGTCATACCTCCTAGTTCAATAAACTTACATCAAAATGATTTGTTAGGGTTGTAGAACTCTGAGGCACTAACACCTTGCTTTATAATTCTCTTTACTGATTAAAAAAAAGTTTAATGGCTCTTTCTTTTTGAATTGTGTCCATTGTTCGAGCACCATTGAAGCTCTCTCTCTCTCTCTCTCTCTCTCTTCGAGTAACAATTTGAACTTCTTAAAGTAGGGAGGGAGGGAGGGAGGGATTACCAATTTGAACTTTCTAAAAGTTTATAGGTTTTAAAGTTTTAATGGCTCTCTCTCTCTTTGAACTGTGTTACCCTTTAAGCTCTCTCTCTCTCTCTCTCTCTCTCTCTCTCTCTTAAATGCTTTGAGTACCAATTTGAACTTTTAAGTTTATGGCTCACTCTCTAAATTGTGTCCATCACTTGAGCACCTTTGAAGCTCTCTCTCTCTCTCTCTCTCAGCTCTAAGGGTGGGAGGGATGGAGGGAGGGGATTTGAGTTCCAATTGAAAACTTTAGTTCTTGCAATGAAACTTTTTTAAAGTTTAATGGCCCTATTGAAATTTAGTTTAGTGATCCTCAATGAAATTTACCCTTTTTCACTTCTAGTAAGTGAAAAAATGAACTTGTTTTGGTAAAATCAAAACGTTTCTCTCTCTCTCTCTCCTTCTCTTTACATTGATTGCAATATATAAATTTGTAGATTATATCATTATTAAATTTATTATTAGATATTTATACTTAATGATATTAATTATTAATACTATAATTTATTTTAAGATTATAAAGAATAAATTATATCATATAAAATATTAATAATAATGGTTATGATATTTATATTAAAATGTATTATATATTTATTTAACGATGTCATAATATTAATGTTATTTGTTAATTTATGTAATATATTATTGTTATATTATATAAAATATTATATCAAATAAATATTAATAAGTATGGTTGTGATATTTAATATTAAAAGATATTATTATATATTTATATTTAATGATATAATAATGTTAATATTGATTTTTAATTTATGTAATAATATATATTATATAATATATTACATCATAATATGTACGCGTGCATGCACGCACACAAAAATATGTATGTTTGTATACGTATTATAGTGGGTAGGGTAATATATATTGTGTTTGCAGGAATTGGAATTTGATTTTTGACTAAGAGGTAGGAATCAGGTTAAAGGGGGAAAATCTCATTCTTGCATGGAATGGGAATCATAATGAGATTACTACAAACCAAACGCTAGGAATTGGAATCAATCATTCTAATTCCAATTCCTAGAGTTGGTTTCTAATTACCAAACCATCTTATTGTTTTCCCATTTTCTCCATCTGACAAACTCATCTCAAGTACGGACATTGGTGTTGAATCAGTAGTGTTAGTAAGGTTTCAGCCATATCATGCCATCCCTTGGTTTGATTTTATCTAGTTGAAGATACCATCAGAGGGTAAAGCCTACACATTTAAAAATGCTGTACTACATTGTCATGGAGATGGACAGTGGCTCGACTAGTGACTACATTGGGTGCCTTCTAATTATTTCAACGATTAGGTTGATGTTAGATGGCATCCACTCTATTTGCAATTAATGTAACCTAATTATTTGAATGTTCAGTGATTAAGATATTGTTTGCGTATAAATTGGGCTATACGGGGCACAATCTTGCTTGAAGATGAGAGTTATCAGTTATTTAAGGAAAAAGAAACATTATAATGGTTTGGCTAAATTTTTATGAGTCAAAAAGAATAGTCTCCTGTAGGACAAAAGGCTAAAGAATTTGATACATTTTAGAAACATGATGCAAAATTTTTATGAAAAATGAATCAATGGGAATGTAAAACTTAATTTCTAATGACATGAATAAGTGAAATGATTTTTATTCATGGAACAGCATAAATGACTTGGTATGAACTAATGTGCAAATAAACCTTCAAAGGGGGCATTTGTTTGCACTTAATAACCTCTAAATAGAGGTTGAGCCCTAATCAGTTCAATATTCAGTGAACCATTAGTGTTGGTTTAATCTCTAAATCGACTCTGAATAAGCTCTTACTGAACTAGCAGCTCCCCACATGCTGATTTGGTCAGCACAATCTTTTATCTCACATTTGGACACATTTACCCCCTATAACACCAAATTTCTCGCAAAATCCTCATCTCCTATCCACGAACAGCCGCATCTCCATGCAGAATCCCACCCACGACTGTCAATTTCCTTTCCTCTCTCCTGCGATAAGCTGCTGACACTGCTTCTTCTTCTTCTTCTCTAGATCCTCTGCAGTTGTCTTTTATGTTCTGTTTTGTTTTTTTGAATATCCTTTGCCTGTTCAGCAACTTGTGCCCTCCTTTCTTCTTTGATTCTGTAGAACAAAGGTATGGCGAGTTTGAGTCCCAATGTTTAAGGTCAGATTATTAGATTCCCCCAAGGAAGTCACCCCACATGCTCCTTCAAAAATTTAAAACAAAAATAAAATATAAAAAAAAAAAAAAAAAAAGAGAGGATGGAAGTCCTATATGATTTCCTTTTCATAAAGTAACAAAAATATCTATTAAAGCATCCCATCATTTTTCTATAACATTTGTATTAAACGAACTTTGAACTAATTTATTTATTTACCATTTTTTCTATAATAAAAAAATGTTTTTGTTTTCTAAAAATTTTGTTTATTTCTAAGAAAGAGCTGTTTTAATAGTTCGAAGGGTTAAAACTGAAAAAGTACATACATTCAAGGGTTAGTTATCGAACGATTAAAATAATTTAGCATTCAGATTCAAATACTAGTTCCAACTATATTCAGAACTCGGTTCACAAATTCAAAATTGCATTTAGCATTCAGTTAAATGCTAAATTTTATCAAATGCCCCTAAGTCATGCATAAATGCAATGAACTAAGGGGGAAAGCCGTAGCTCTAAATGAGTGAGGACCCATAACCAAATGGAATAGAGAAGAATGGTCTGCGACATGCTTTCCAATTTTAGTCGTTAGATGATGAATGAAAGTGAACAAATAAAGGAAACCTATGGAGCCCATGCGACTATAGCGGAGAAGCCTCCAGAGTTTGCCCTTATGATGCATGAAAGTAGCTATGAATGTTGCTTAATCCTAAATCTCACCATGATGCCTTATAAAGGGATGTTGACTCAATGTGAAGTAATGAAAATTTGTCAAGCTTGATACAACACTATAGATGAAGGATGGACAGCTAATGCATGGTGTTGGACACACATACGGCAAAAATATCATGTGAATGCAACCTAAATCTTGAGAAAATGGCATGAATGCAATAAGTTCACCTATAAGAACACTAACCCTAAATTGAAGAAATGGGGAACTACTTGAATGCAATTATATGGATCAAGGGTAAATTGTAGGTAGAAAGTACTAAACAAGAACACTAAAAAGCTATAGAGAAAGGCCCATGATGCCTTAAGGATGAAGAAATCCACATAGCTTCTACCTAAGCCTAAGGGAACAATGATGAACTATGTGCATTTCTGAACTATTTCTATTGCCACCCACGCATGTTAGCATAGTCTCCAATCCTCGCCTATTACATGCTGCTAAAAGGATATATTGAAGGGGCAATAAAAGGGGTAGGGTAGACCTAAAATAATTTGGAATGAGATATTAAGTAAGGATTTAACAGCTTTTAAATTGTAGGAGGAAATTGCCCACAATTGTGTAAATTGGTGCAAAAGGATTCATGTAGCCGACTCTACATAAGACTGAAGCCTTTGTTGTTGTTGTTGTTGTTATTTTTGTAGTTGTTTTTGGATGTTTCGTGGGCCCACATAGAGGCAGCCTAGAACTTTGGCTGCCATGGTTTTAAATCACGGTAGCGGGTAGCGTAATGTAATGGTAACAGGTGTAAAGGGAAGGGGGAGTAGCGGATGTTACATAACGGGAAGCGGGTGTAACTACCTTGAATTTTTTTGAAGCACTCACAACCTTGTGCATATTAGTGTACTTGCATGTTTTAAGCTTTTAGCCCTTCTTAGGAAGAGTTTTAGTGTAAAGCCCGCATGGAAGACAAGTATGAGTCAGGGAATGCAATTTGGTTATCTGTGAGGTTTTGGCTCGCAAAAATTGCAGAAGGCTTGAAGGGTTCTTTGCCTTCTATAGATAATAATTTATTGGAAGAGTTCCAAGTGAAAATGATAACTCTGAAGGTTAGAACTCCTCGAAAAGTAGTCTGGGAAAGCCTCCAGTAGGTTGGTTGAAGATAAATATGGATGGCTCTTGTAGAGGAATTCCGGGTTCTTGTGGTGGTGGTTGTATCATCCGCGACTCATCGGGTAATAATAAGACCGCTTTCTCTGAAAAATTTGAGTCGGGTACTAATAGTGGAGTAGAGTTGCAGGCTCTTACGAGTGGTGTTCGGCTCTGTAAAGAGTTGGGATATCAGAATATTTGTATTGCAAGCAACTCAAAATTGGTGGTGGGATGGCTCACTTCTGGAATATGCTCCTCCTGGTACTTATGAGACTTTTGGGAATTATTAGAGGAGGAGCTACAAGGTCTTCAGTTCTCTATAAAGCACCAATTTAGAGAAGGTTAAGTGACAGATTACTTGGCTCATCAAGGCAAGGGAGGCAACACGAGGAGATATTTTGTACGTGATGTGCTGCCGAGTAAAATGAGAGGTCTCAGTTGTATGGATAAGATGAGTATTCCAAGCCTTCTTCGTTAATTGTCATAATTTGGTTCTCCTTTGTTTTCCTTTAGTTTTTGTTTGTAGGTAATTTATATCATTTTGTAGGTAATTTATTTATGTTTTGTGTTTGTTTGTTTTGATTACATATTGGCTTGTTTAGATTGTTTTAGTTGGATAATGGTATGAGTTTTGATAGGCTTGTATTGGTTTTGTTGCTTGGGATGGTTTTGAAAGTTTATTCGTAAATTCCATGTGTCATATTTGTAATCACGGTATTCCTCCGCCACAAGTGAGGGTTATCAATAAATTTGGGATTTTTGTAAAAAAAAAAAAAAAAAAAAAAAAAAAATGGAGCAATTGAAGGTCATCTTGTTGAACTTGAGGTAATCTACAATTAATTAATGGTTCAAATCTCTACCATCCCTTGTGGAGTTGCCAACTTGTGAACATGTGCAGATATGGGGATCCAATGCCTCGATGGATGACAATAGATTAATTATCTACCAATTTATGAACCCTTAAGTCAAATCCAGGTCACAAAATTACTAGGGTTTGGTCTACCTAATTGATTGGTCTGCCTAATTGAGCTGAAGTAGGAGTACTGTTATGTGGGTGGTATTAGCACCCCTTTCACATGTTCCCTAAATGGTATTGATGTAGGACGGGAAAGGGTGACCTAGTCCTTCGGTTCAACCCTCACAAGCACATACACTCAATATACTTTAAATTAAGAATTTAATTATCCAAACATAAACACAATAAACCAGAGGACATTTCACATGTTTTGTGATTTTTAAAGGGTGTATGATGCTGTTCTGAAATAAGTCCCAATTGGTTATTTCAGAAAGGAAACAAGATGAAATTGCAGTAAAGATGCAATTTTAATATTTCAAGAAATGAGTTGTGTTTAGCACAACAGTATTCCACAATTGTTTTAGACTAGCAAGCAGTAATATTGAAAGTCTAAGGCTACAAATATGCTATACAAGTTTTGGAATTCAGAATTTTAGGCAAATGGTTTATCAAATATGAAAGTGCAGAATTTGAAACCAAGGTTTAGGTAATAGTAGGGGCTGTAAGATATAACAGGGGTTCAAATAAAAAATGAAGTTACCACGAGAATCTTTGGATGCTTGATGTTGTTCAACAAGCAGTGGGATCACACCTGGAGTCCTTGGTACAAGCTTGTGAGATACCAATTGAACGTAGCAATACAAAGGATTGATGGCGGCCGTGTGGTGATATGAAAGTGCTGGCCGTGTGGATGTAACTTTGGTGGTGACTGTGTGGGTGATGGAGGGGAAATCGTGAAAGTGGGATAGGGATGAAGTCACTGGATAGGTAGTGGTCTCTCACCACCTGATCTGTGGGAAGAACGACGTAGCCTTACACTACACAATCATAAGGATTGGACAAAGCTAACAAGCTTCAACAGAGGAATTTCCTTTCAATATTTCAATATTCAAACTCCAACTTTCATGTCTTTGTTCTTACAATGAGAAAGCTATTTATAGGCATAGTTTGGGAGACAAAGCATTAAATACTTCCAACAAGTCTCAACGACTCTTAACAACTCTCAACAACTATTAACAATTCTCAACAACTCTCAACTACTTACTAAGATATGCATATGCAAGCAAACAAGTTGTCTTGTAAGATTACCAATTAAATATAAAACAAAAGTCAAAGGGAGACCCAATTCCGTGTGGGGCCCAATGGAGCCATGTGGGGCCCATATGGGTCTTCTTGCTTTACTACTTCACTTGGATCTTCTCGTACTGAAAGTCTTCAAGTATGATTTTCTATTAATCCCATGGGTTCCTTCAAAATTGTTATGAATAAAGTGGACAACTGGAGGTCGTCCACGTGTCACCATGTCGGCGAATGAAAGGGGTAAGGCCTGCTGATCCCCATCATCTTTGTCGGACCCAGAAGAATTCTTGTCTGAAGAATTAAAAGTGAAGTACTGGGAGTACAATTCCGGGTTAAGACGAAGGAGGTCTTCTTTCAAAATCCAGCTACCCTCAGAAAGTGGTTTACCTCTCCCCTTGACAAAGTTTTTTTGGTATGAATGTGTTTGCATGTGCATGTCTTAGTAAGTTGTTGAGAGTTGTTGGAAGTGTTCAATGCTTTGTCTCCCAGGCTATGCCTATAAATAGCCTTCTCATTGTAAGAACAAAGACATGAAAGTTGAAGTTTGAATATTGAAATATTGAAAGAAAATTCCTTTGTTGAAGCTTGTTAGCTTTGTCCAATCCTTGTGATTGTGTAGTGTGAGACTATGTCGTTCTTCCTTTGCCGACATGGTGACACATAGATGGCCTCCAGATGTGCATTTTAGTTCATAACTGTTTTGAAGGAACACATGAGATTAATGGAAAATCATACTTGAAGACTTTCGGTACGAGAAGATCCAAGTGAAGTATTAAAGCAAGAAGACCCATATGGGCCCCACATGACTCCATTGGGGCTCACACAGAATTGGGCCTCCCTTTGACTTTTGTTTCATATTTAATTTGTAATCTTGCAAGACAACTTGTTTGCTTGCATGTGCATGCCTTAGTAAGTTGTTGAGAGTTGTTGAGAATTGTTGGAAGTGTTTAATGCTTTGTCTCCCAGTCTATACCTATAAATAGCCTTCTCATTGTAAGAACAAAGACATGAAAGTTGAAGTTTGAATATTGAAATATTGAAAGGAAATTCCTTTGTTGAAGCTTGTTAGCTTTGTCCAATCCTTGTGATTGTGTAGTGTGAGGCTATGTCGTTCTTCCTTTGCCGACATGGTGACACATAGATGGCCTCCAGATGTGCATTTTAGTTCATAACTGTTTTGAAGGAACACATGAGATTAATGGAAAATCATACTTGAAGACTTTCGGTACGAGAAGATCCAAGTGAAGTATTAAAGCAAGAAGACCCATATGGGCCCCACATGACTCCATTGGGGCTCACACAGAATTGGGCCTCCCTTTGACTTTTGTTTCATATTTAATTTGTAATCTTGCAAGACAACTTGTTTGCTTGCATGTGCATGCCTTAGTAAGTTGTTGAGAGTTGTTGAGAATTGTTGGAAGTGTTTAATGCTTTGTCTCCCAGTCTATACCTATAAATAGCCTTCTCATTGTAAGAACAAAGACATGAAAGTTGAAGTTTGAATATTGAAATATTGAAAGGAAATTCCTTTGTTGAAGCTTGTTAGCTTTGTCCAATCATTGTGATTGTGTAGTGTGAGGCTACGTCGTTCTCTTCGGAGATCAGGTGGTGAGAGACCACTACCTATCCAGTGACTCCATCCCCATCCCACTTTCATGATTTCCGCACCATCACCCACACGACCACCACCAAAGTTACATCCACATGGCTAGCACTTTCATATCACCACACGGCCACTATCGATCCTTTGTATTGCTGCGTTTAATTGGCATCGCACAAACTTGTACCAAGGACTCCAGGTGTGATCCCACTGCTTGTTGAACAATGTCAAGCATCCATAGATTCTCGTGATAACTTCAGTTTTTGTTAGAACCCCTGTTATATCTTACAGCCTGTGCATTTACTAAAACCTTAGTTTCAAATTCTGCACTTTCATATTTGATAAACTTTTTGCCTGAAATTTTGAATTTCAAAACTTGAATAGCATATTTGAAGCCTTAGACTTTAAATATTATTGCTTGCTAGTCTAAAACAATTGTGGAATACTGTTGTGCTAAACACAGAACTTATTTCTTGAAATATTGAAATTACATCTTTACTGCAATTTCAACTTGTTTCCTTTGCGAAAAAACCAATTAGGACTTATTTCATAACAGCATCATACACCCTTTAAAAATCCCAAAACATGTGAAATGTCCTCTAGTTTATTGTGTTTTTGTTCGGATAATTAAATTCTTAATTTAAAGTGTATTGAGTGTATGTGCTTGTGAGGGTTGAACCGTAGGACGAGGTCACCCTTTCCCGTTCTACATCATCTTGGTATCATAGATTAGGTTAGTTAGGCGAACCCTCAAAATCCACTGCCCCTGGCCGAATTGGTCCTCCTAAAATTCCCTTACTTAGCTGTGAGTCTTTTGCCCTTGTGTTTTATGTTTTGATGGCAACCAGAGCTGGGAACCGCTATCAAGGTCATAGGACTGATATGGGCCGGGATACCCTTTTAGATGACCTTCAAGCCCAAGTTCAAGTCTTAACTCAAGACTTAACCAATGTCCTTGCCATAATTGGGATGCTGGAAGCCAATGTAGTTCTTGACCCACCTCTAGAAAATCTAGGACAACCCCTTGAGGTTGACAAGGAGCTTGCTTCCCACCATTCTAGGGAACCAATTAACCTTCCAAGAGAAAGGACACCACCTCTAGAAAGACCCCCCGTTCATCCCCCACCAAGACCAAATGCTTCCAGAAGATTCCAACGTCATGACCCTTATGTTCCACACTGGAATAACGAGAATTATGATGAAGAGGATCCCAACCAAGGAGACCAGTAGAAGAGAGCATTAGCTGTCATATTTCTAGGTTTAGGATTGGCTTGAAACTTGAACTTAGGAAATAGTTGTTTCCTCATCACATTGACTCCCTTGAGAATGCCTTTAACTTAACAACTGATTATGAGCAGATGAGTAAAGCTCAAATGGGAAGAAAGTTTTTAAACACCTCCAATGACACTTACTAGAGAAAAGCCACATCTTATGAGAGGACTAGACCTACCAACACGGGTCAAGTCACTTCAAGAGGTAGCAATCCCACCATCCAGCAGCCTTTGGACAAAGGAAAGGCTCCCATGAATGGGTCCTCTAAACAAATTTCTGGAAATGATGTGTGCTACAAGTGTCATAAAAAAGGCCACTTTGCTAAGCAATGCTCCACTAGGAACTTAGCAATTGAAAGAGAGGATGAAGAAGAAGATTCGGGAGAGGAACATCCTTATATCCTTGAAGAAGTAGTTAGTGAGGATGAGTTATCCATGGAAGAGGAAGAAAATGCTACTGTAAATGTTATGCGATGTATCATGGTGAACCCTCGAGAACAAGAGGATTGGCGCCGAACTTCTACTTTTCATACTTATGTCTAGTGTTAAAATAAGAGTTGCAAGATGATCATGGATGGTGAAAGCTGCATGAATGTGATCTCAAATTAGCTTCAGAAAAGTTGGGATTGAAAGTTGAAGCCCATCCCAATCCATATAAAGTTGCTTGGGTAAATGCAACAACTATGCTCGTAAGTCATAGGGGTCTAGTCCCTTTTAAGATTGCGGACTATGAAGACGAAATCTGGTGCGACGTCCTTCCCATGGATGTTGCCCACATGTATGATCTTGATGTATCACACAATGGTAGAGCCAACACCTATACTTTTAGGTGCAATGGAAAGAAGGTTGTCTTGAGTCCTCTAGAGCCCGAGAAGGACAAACAAGACAGAGAAAAGAAAAGCTAGAAGAAGAAGAGAGAAAGTTGGAACTTTTTTGCATGTTCTAAGCAAGAAGCAATTTGAGCAAGAGAGTAAGGAGACACAGGTTGTCCATATCGTGGTAACTAAGGAAAATGGCTCCTCTACTCTTGAAAATGAGGCACCACATGAAGCGACACCTATACTTGTTGAATTTGATGATGTAATCTCTAAACCTCCAAACGAATTACCCCCGATGAGAGATATTCAGCATGCTATATCTTGTTCCAGGATCATCTTTACCCAATTTGCCTCACTTAGGATGAATCCTAAAGAACATGAGGAATTTAAGAGGCAAGTTGAAGAGTTGAGAAGTAAGGGATTTATTCATGAAAGCATGAGTCCATGTGGTAACTAAGGAAAATGACTCCTCTACTCTTGAAAATGAGGCACCACATGAAGCAACACCTATACTTGTTGAATTTGATGATGTAATCTCTAAACCTCCAAACGAATTACCCCCGATGAGAGATATTCAGCATGCTATATATCTTGTTCCAAGATCATCTTTACCCATTTTGCCTCACTTAGGATGAATCCTAAAGAACATGAGGAATTTAAGAGGCAAGTTGAAGAGTTGAGAAGTAAGGGATTTATTCAAGAAAGCATGAGTCCATGTGCATGTCCCGTCTTTCTTACTCCAAAAAAAGATGGAACTTGGAGAATGTGCATTGATAGTCGAGCCACCAATAAAATCACAGTCAAATATAGATTTCCCATACCCAAGTTGGATGACATGTTTGATCAAATGGTTGGTTCCAAGATCTTTTCTAAAATTGATCTTAAGAATGGATACCACCATATTAGAATCAGACCTAGAGATGAATGGATGACTGCATTTAAGACTAAAGATGACTTGTACGAATGGTTAGTGATGTCATTTAGTCTTACCAATGCACCAAACACCTTCATGAGAGTGATGACTCAGATTTTGAGACCCTTCATTGGGCATTTCCTTGTTGTCTACTTTGACGACATCTTGTTTTACAGTCGAACAAGGAAAGAGCACCTCAATCACTTAAGAAGCGTGTTTCAAGTTCTAAGAGAATATAAGTTGTATGCAAATTTGAAAAAGTGCACCTTCATGACTTCTCAGATAATCTTTCTAGGATATGTTGTATCTGAGAGCGGAGTTTCTGTTGACCCTAAGAAGGTCAAGATTATCCAAAATTGGCCTACTCCTTGAAATATTCATGAAGCACGAAGTTTCCATAGGTTAGCCACATTCTATAGAAGATTCATTGAGAATTTCAGTACTATCATGGCACCCATTACAAATTGTCTTAAGAAAGGAGAGTTTGTGTGGCCCAAAGCTGCAACCAAAGCCTTCTTAGACATTAAGGACCGAATGACAAAAGCCCCTGTGCTACACCTCCCTGATTTTCAAAAACTGCTTGAAGTAGCTTGTGATGCTTGCGATGTTGGCATCATAGGAGTGCTGAGTCAAGAGGGTCATCCTCTTGAAGAAGGCGACCAGATGACCCTCTTGACTCAGCATTCCTCCTGTGCCAACACCGGAAGCATCACAAGCTACTTCAAACAATTTTTGAAAATCATTCACTCAAAAGTCAAAACAACTTATTCTTGGGACGGAAACAATCTCTCTCTCTCTCTCTCTCTCTCTCTCTCTCTCTGTTCAAATGGAATCCATCCACCATTGCTGCAGGCCAGTAGTAGGAAGTTGGAGTCCTCTCATTGTCGTATGCTTCACAGTGGCAGGAAGCCCTCTTCACCATTGTAGGCCTTGTAGCAGTTTTGTGGCAGAGATTTCATCTCTCTATTCTAGGGTTTTACCACTCATGGTTCAAGCATTAGCTCTATTTGCAATTTTTCTTATAATCTGTTTTGAAATTTCTGAATATGTTCGTATGATTTTTATAGGATAATGGTTGACTAATTTGGGGCCACTTCTGGTGATTTGAATCCCAACCCCCATTTGTTCTAGGACACTATTGACCCAGATCATGGGTCATAGGGGTGGGGTGCGACCTAGATAACTATGAAACAGCCATTGCTGGAAAGAATGGCAAATTTTTGGCAATAAAAAATGAGATGGAAATGTTGGGGGTGACAGGGTGTGTAGAGGCACGCGCCCATGCCAGCGTACCTTGCTCAATGAAAATTCTAAATTTTTGTGCCACAACTCCAGGCTTGTCTTGGATCACCCTGGACCATTCTAGAGCACTAGAGGGGGGAAAATAAGGAGAAAAAGACTAGAAAGTCAAGGAGAAAAAGGAGATAAGGGA
This sequence comes from Malania oleifera, assembly GCF_029873635.1. Classification (NCBI taxonomy): domain Eukaryota; kingdom Viridiplantae; phylum Streptophyta; class Magnoliopsida; order Santalales; family Ximeniaceae; genus Malania; species Malania oleifera. The sequence continues at coordinate 58,294,363 of NC_080417.1, read as the reverse complement.
AGAGAGAGAAAGGGAGAAAGTAAAAAATTTTGAGATTTTTACAAAAATGTTTGAAGTTAACTCAGGCAAAATGTACTATTGAAAACTTGCACAAACTATGTGGTCCAAAATGCATTTGCCTTGTTGGCATGAAATGCATGTTTTTTTAGCTGAGGTGTACGCTGAGGAGTTTCACCTTTTACATTACGCTTTTGAGGCATTTTAGCCTCCAAACATGAGGCACGCCTTAGGAATGCCTTCTAAATCAGTGATTAGCTCAACCAAAGGGATAACTTTCAGCTTCCATGAGGAAGAACCGAGCAAACAATGGATGCATTTTTATAAGAATGATGGGGGGCATACAACTGATTAGTTTGACCCGCTCCCCCACCCCTCCACCTCCTCAAAAAAAAGAAAAAGAAAAAAAAAGACCTGGTTATGGTGTGGAATCATGTGGCCTCTAAATTATTAAAAGGGAGTCTAAGATTAATGAAAAAATAAAGAAAAATAAATTTTGGAGATAGTAGAAATAAATGAAGATCAAACCCAAAGATTTATGAGCTGATAGAAAAAGTTCCTAACTTGGTTTTCCTTGGCAGACCCGAGCAGGCATCATGAATTGTTATTGTGTTGGCAGTTTTTGAGTGAATCCCAACCACTACTTTATCTATTGATTTTTAATCATGTAAAGTGCTTGCATTAAGAGAGAGACCATGGTTACCTGGGTCACTGCCCGCTTCCCCCAGGGGAACTACAATCTAGATCAAACATTCTGGTTCAATGGTTGATGGAATCCTGGACTGATGGGAATCAGGATGCAAGTCACCAAAAGCAGTGGCCCCAAATTACTTAACCGTTTTCATATAAAAATCATACAAAAATATTCAGAAATTTCAGAAAAAATTATAAGAAAATTTGCCAACCCTGCTGTACTCAAACCTTGAATGGTAGAACTGTAGAACATAAATGAAATAGCTTCCACAAAACTACCTTGAAGCCTATGGTGGTGAGAGAAGAGGGCTCCAGCTTCGTGCTGCTATGTTGGATGGATTCCATTTGAAGAGGGTGGGTGGGGGCCGCGGGGGGGGCGGGGTGCTCTGTCACAGTCTTCACAGTGGCAGGATTCAGGAAGCCCTCTTCTCTCATTGTCGTAGTCCTCACAGCAGCAGGAAACACTCTTTCTTTGTGTTGTAGGCTTTGCAGCAGTTTTGTGGCAGGGAGGGAAGGAGGGCCCTGTCGCTTTTTTCACAGCGGCTGGAAGCCCTTTTCTTTCACTGTTGTAAGCTCGTAGCAGTTTTGTGGCAGGGAGGGAGGGAAGGAGGACCCTCTCGCAGGCTTTACAGCAGCAGGAAGCCCTCTTCTCTCCCTGTTGTAGGCTTTGCAGCAGTTTTGTGACACCCGGGGGGCGGGGGGGAGGGTGGGAGGAAGGGCCCTGTTGTAGGCTATGCAGCAGTTTTGTGTGAGGAAGGGTGGGAGGGCAGGGCTCACAGTGGCATGAAGCCCTCTTCTCTCACTGTTGTAAGCTTCACATCAGTTTTTATGGCAGCGATTGTATCTATCTTCCTCTTGTCTCTCTCTCTCTCTCTCTCACAACCTGTTCAAGAAATCAATTGAGGGAGGGAGGGCCTCGTCGCAGGCTTCACAGCGGCAGGAAGTGCTCTTCTCTCACTGCTGTAGGCTTCATTTGTTGTGGCTATAAGTGCATCTCTCTCTCTCTCTCAACCTGATCAAATGGAATCCATTGAGTGAATGAGGAATTTACATTCACCCCGTAATTATCTGTGAGAATTGTGCAGCTGGTTTCTGATTTTTATTTTTTATTTTTTTATATTTCTTGTTTATTTAAAGAGTACAACAAATTTTTTTGCTTTGTAGCATAATATTATTATTAAAAGTAACACATTAATTTATATAAATAGAAATAAATTAATTGACTAATTAATTATTGTTGTTCATTTATAATTTATGTAATTTAATTTAGAATAATAGTGATGTAGTTATATTTCTCTCATTGAAATTTTATAAAAAAATGAAATTCGTAGTCTGTGTTTTTCCTTTTTTTTTTTTGGTGTAGTTGTTAGTTTAATGCATTTTTTTGTATGTTTGTTTTTACTTAGGTATGAAAAGTATTGATAATAAGTAAATAGTTCAAAATAAACTTGAAAGTTAAGGTGTAATCCTAAGAGGGGGGTGAATTGGGTATTTTAAATTTTAAGTGCGGAAGCTTGATCAATTTTAAAACTTATTTAACGCATGCTCTAAATATTTTAACTACAACGGAAATATTTTCAGCAAATGACTAAACCAATTTTGATATTCCTAAATATGAAACCAAGTGACAAGATTTACAATATTTTCAGCAGATTAATATTTATAACACTATGTTTGGCCACACAAAGGTTGATGCTAGAATTTGAGTAATTAATGAATCAATACAAACAATTCTAGTAGATTAAATTTATTTAAAATCTGTAGCTACAACGGAGTTTGATTGGTGTGGGTATTAAAATCTTTTATGGCATTCGCAATCTCAAAGTAAAAACATACATAGCATTCACAGCAGATATATCTCAAAATAAATATGCGTGAAAAGTAAAGAGATAAGGGAAAGAATGACACTAGTATTTTTACAAGGTTTGGCAATGTGCCTACATCCTTGCCTCAAGCAACTCACTGTGAGGATTTTATTAACTCTCTCTGTTCAATAGGTGGAGTACCTCTCTCCTTTCAGTAGGTGGAGCACCTCTCTCCTTTTAGTAGGTGGAGCACCTCTCAAGCAAGAACACCCTCTTGCTTGTCAACAATTCACACCTGCACTGTCCGTTCACAAGTAGAACAATAGCAGAGTTTGTACAATAAAATACTCTCTAAAATGAGCGGGTTTGTACACAGTAAAATCTAATGTACTCTCAGAAAGGTATTGCTATGAAGCTCAAAGAGATTTGCTAGGTTTTCTGGATTTTTGAAAGCTTAGAACTTGAAAGATTGAACCAGAAAATAAATTCAGCAAGGGAACGGTGCCCAACAGTATTTGTAATGTAAAATCAGTGTGTTTGCTTGCTCTAGGGTTGCCCTAACATGATTAGGGTTAGCCTTTTATAGCTAGGTTTGAAATATGACCGTTTGTGCATGTTTTGGTAATATTTTATTTGAAAAAAAGAAAGATTTCAGGCTGTTCTCAAGACTTATCGCGCGCTTCGGTTGCCCGAACCAATTAAAATTGAATTTCCAAAGTGGCAGTAGGCATTCGGTTGCCTGAACTCTAAGTTGCCTGAACTCCTTGGGAAATTTCAGCTACGATTTTTCTGAACACCCTTCAGTATTTTGAGCATAACTTTTTCTAGAGAACTCCAACAAGGGCAGTCTAGGTAACAATAGAAAGCTAAGAAAAAATCTCGCAACTTTCGTGTTGAAGATTTTTGAAGATAGAGAAGATATAAATAGAGAAAATCGCACATCAAGACGACTGCGGAAAAAAAGGGGATTTGGAGAATCCTGTTTTGGGGTTTTCCATTCCAAAAATGATTTAAGCCTTTTGAAATAACTTTTGACCTTGTAAAAATATTTTCCAAGATATTTTAAAATGCCTCGGGTCCAAATAAGTTCCCTAAGAGCTTCATAAAAAATACTAATATGAGAAGTACTTACATGAGACCTATTGTACAATACACATGGATCATTATTTAGGTACATGTCTTTAAGGTTGATCTTCATCCAAGCTTTTCTTCAATAGCCATTTCTGATTTACTTGTGTTCTTCATGGCTTTCAATTGATCATATTTCATTGTGCTTTTAAACTATAATACCTGTAAATACACTTGAAAGCACAAGAAGATGCCTTGGTTTGTCATTATCAAAACGAGATTCAGCCTTGTTAGGCCAACAGAACTGTTATCAGGCATAGTGGTTCAGATAAAATTGTAGACCTGTAACATTGCAGATAAAGCTCAAGTGCTATATAGGCATGTACTAGAAAAAAAAAATATTAGATACATGTTGGTGCTCTTGCATTTCTGTTATGTGGGGAGTCCGTATAAATATTAAATGAACCATCAGAATCAAATAATTTTTTGACATGCCAAGGAAGGAAGAACACTCTGCTGCTAAAATCAATATGGAATTGAAAAAAAGGGTTGAAGTTTGTGGATAGTCATGCATCATGTAGCCCCCCTGCCCCCTAAATTATGTGGTACTTGTTGACAACACCGCCCCCCTAGAAGTTTATTTCTTAAATCAAACCTAGCATAAAGGCCATCTTTCGAGATGGTATAACATAGAGCCCAAGATGAACAACCACATAATAAATGGTTGTCAACAATTTTTAAAAGAATATAGAAGAAAATTATAAAGATTCAAACAATACAAGCCCAAGCTGAACTTGACATCCAATTTTTTATGTGGTTCTCAAATTGAAAAACACAGCAGGAAAATTAATGAGATAAAAAAGGGTTTACATTTATAACCACAAAATTGTATGGTTGAAGAAGAAAGGGGAAAGGGGAAATAGACAAGGAGAAAATAAAGCTAAAAAAACATGGTTAAAGAGGAGTAAGAAGAAGAGAACTTACCAACTGAAGGGGAGAAATGGAGCATTGGTTCACTGGAGAACCTGGTTTGGTGAAGGAGACTCGGTGGGAAGACATGTAGGAGAATGATCAAAGGATTCTTTTGCTGAGCCATTTTTTGTTTTTTTGTTTCTGTTATTTTTATTTTTTATGGGATAAAAAAGTGTCCAAAGTTCCTCTTGATATTTGCACTAACCATATCAAACATGAATATGTCTGGTTTATTCAGAGGTGTTAAGAGGCTTAACCAAATAGCTCTGGTTCTCTAAATTCTTGAACCATTAGGAGTCCACCTCTAGTTGGAGGCTATTAAGATCAAACAAATCCCACCCTGTCCACCCCTCACAAAAAAAGAAAAAAAACATTTTTTGTTTTAAAGAGGTCAAAGAAGTCCTTGTAAATCAAGTATCACCTGCAGCAAGATGCTTTCTTCTGCTTCATAATGGTCATTTTTATACTCCATATTTAGTCTATCAAATATTGTATGCTTTCTTTTCCCCTGAATTTAATTGGTCGCTTGACAAGCTGAAACAACTAATGGCAACTGTTAACTTGGAGCATTGTTACGTCATGAAGAGTAGCATATAATCCTAGCTGTGTTTTTGCGTGGTTCAAGCTTGGTCTGGCTTATTTTTAGAATACTCAAGCTTTAATCGTGTTCATGTTAAGTTCAAATATAGTAGCTTGAACTAATGGCCCTATTCGTCTCTCTTTCTCTCTTTCTCTCGCCATACTCTTCCTCTTCCCCTCTCGTGCATTCATTATGATGAAGTTTGGTTTTGGGTATGACGAGCCGAATGATTCAGATCGAAGGATTTTCCTTCAATCTGTGTTTGGACAAGGACGAGGGGTCATCTCTGCTCGCGATCGAGAAGAATGTTATTCTCAACAGTTCGGTGAGGTTATTGGAAGAGGCTGTTTCGTGGTTCGTCGAAGGGTTGTCAGTTTATAGTTGGATGGAGAGCGGTTTTCGGAATTGTTGCAAGGGTTTTAGAAACTACTGGTTGTCGATTAGGTGGAGGAAGGTGGGAAAGTTCTTAGAGTTTGGGTTAGGCTGGAATTGTAGGAGTTTTCTGTGTTCGTTCCTGGTGGCTCAAAAGTGAGGGATGGCAAAGCTTCTCAAGTGTTTTCTGTAACCTAGCGAAGGGGCTAAGAAAAGATTTGGGTGAAATAGTTGCAGAAGGTCAGCCATGTTTCAGATCGTGGAGGCAGGTCATGCTGGAAGATAATATAGATGGAGGTGAGGGTCGCGATCGTGAAGCCCTCTCTGGAGCTCGAGTTATGGCGGCTGATGAGGAGGATAGATGCTGTAGGTGTGACAGTGTGGTTCAGATTAACAAGGCTGAGCTTCTGAAGTCAGCAGCAGTTGCATTTAATCAGTCTGAAACCACTGCTGTTTGATCAGAGAAGAATGTCCAGAGAGTCCAGGTATCTAGGGTTTCAGGAGTGTGGAAGCTAGCAGAGGCAGCTAGGGTTGTGTTTGGGGAAGATGAGATGAAGAATATTGGGCTGGGAAATTTTGTTTTCTTCTTGGACCTAGGCCAGGTAATTGAGAAAGGAGCAGTTTCTTTTTTAACTAAGTTGTGCCAACTTATTGAACAGGCCCATTGTCTTGGTAAAAACGAATTGGGCAATCCTTTGGAAACAAAGGAGGTTTCTTATGAGTTGGGTCATTCTCAGTTAGACCATTCATTTAAACAGGCCCATTGTCTTAATAATGTGGACCAGGTCCAAGAGGCTGGTCTAAATGTTCAGTGGACTGTTCAGTTCTCAATTTGCACCCAAGAGGTTTCTTCCAATGGAGTTTCTAAAGACCGAGGATGTTTGTCTGGGAGTGATGGATGAATCTTTTACGGAAGGATGGTCTCAGCTGGAGCAGCAGTTACCAGAAGTTGGAGGTCAGGTTGAGGAAGATTAGAAGTTTCCTGCATTTGAAAACCAAAAATTTCCCATTAATCGGTGTAGGCAGACAAGGGGCATAACAGGTATGCTGTCTTCCAAGAAGATTCCGGATACAATCATGCCTTGCAATGTTAAGTTTCAAAGCAGATTCTTGATGGCCAAGAGGGTTTGCCACATTCATCAGAAAAAGCAACAGTACTGAAAGGGTTAAAGAGAAAGAGGTGATGAAGCAAAGTCTTGTTTCAAACAATTATGGAGTTTTGATCAATGATTGTGTTCTGGAGCAAGAGGATGCTGCAGCAAAGGTTTACAATGGTGATGGTGATTTGGGTATGATATCCGATGCCTTAGATCTTAAGGCAAGGGATCTTAGGGTCCCAAGGTTTATACTTATCAGAAGATTGCGCAGATCAGTGTGGATATGAAAAAATTGTTCAAAGAAGAAAGAGAGCACTAAGTGATGTAGTGCCAAAGATTTTTTAAAGAGGAATATTGGAGAGTTAGTTGTTGTGGAAGACATAAATGCTAAGAAGATGGACAATTATTGTGATGGGTTTAGCAAAGGAAAAGAAGGTATTGAAATGGGGGGATTTATTAGATAATGAAAGCAATGGTCTAAGTGAGTTTGATTGTGGTGGGGGTTTGCTATTGGATGAAAGTAAGGAACAATATGGATATGTTTCTATATTTGAAAATGATGGTTTGTTTAATGAGCTGCAATGCAAGGGTGATATTTTACCAATTCCAATGGAGGAGATTTCAGGGAAGGATTTTGAGGTTCAAGATCTCATGGATAAATTGGATTTAAAGTTTTCTTGTCCTGGGGGAACTGAAGTGCATCTTTATGGGTGTAAACACAGCTAAAAAGGGTTGAAGGGAGTTAGCTAATTTGAAGAGTTTGGTGAACTATGAAGGAAAAGGATAGAAGAGGGTGTTCCTTGTTTAATTGTTAAATTTTCATTCTTATTTTATTTTTACTTTTTCATTTTATTTTATTGAGATGGATTTCTTGTCCTCTTTTGTTGTAATTTCTCTCTCTATATAATATACCTTCTTTTATTATTAAAAAAAATGTAGATTGAATTTGTTCATTAAGCTTGTTGGCCTCATAACCTGGGCTCAAGCCTTTGTTGACTGCCATATACAAATTACTCTTAAAAAAAGTGAATTCTTTAGTTAAAGGCATAACTTAAAACCAGGACTGGACTGTTTTGACCGGGTCCTGTCCAATACAGGGGAAACCTGGATTTGAAGGGAAGCAGGGTCAATCTGGCTAAAAACGGGCAAACCAGCTTGACTTGGCCAGACCCACTGGATCGGCTGGATTTTCACAGTGCCTTTCAACAAAAAATTGTGAAAATGAGGCTAACAAGCCTCAAAATCTGCACTTGAAACAGAAAGCACAAAGTGCTTACCAATACTATCATCTATTTGTTTGAGTAGATTGTTGAACCAATAATGAGTATATTCAAAGTGTGCATGACATATATTTACAAATGTATATGTAAAATATGCACACATGCAAATTAATCAAACTATTAACTTAATTGAGTCAATATTTTCTCACTAGTCACTCCCATTTAATATTTTATTAATTTCTAATAATAATAATTATACAACAACAATAATAATAAGCATTAAGTCCCACTAGGTGGGGTCAGCTACCTGAATCCTTTTTTGCCAATTCACCCGATTGAGGGTGTTTTTCTCTATTAGAATAAAGGGCTATTAAATTCTTCCTCACTTTCTTATTCCAAGTTATTTTTGGCCTACTTGCACCCCTTTTCATGCCAGAAACAATAACTAACCCACTTCTCCTAATAATAATTATAATAATAAATTTCAAGAAAATTTTTAAAACAATTAGTAGTACCAAGTTATCTTAGGTTTTGCTATTAATTTATTTAAATTAGCTTGTAGGAAATTATAACTGGCATATAATATATATATATATATATATATATATAATATATATATATATATCACCAGCTGGACCGGCTGAACCCACCAGTCAGAACCAGTCTGACTGACCTGGTGGCATCACCAGGTTGATCACTGTCCAGGTTTTGAAGTCATGATTAAATGTTTATTTCTTGGGCAAGACAATGCCTTATTGCCTTATACTGTGCATGTCCTCTTCTTTACCATTTAACCTATGTTAAATTATAGAATGTAGGAGTTTTGATGCCAATTAATGGCATCTTTCACACCATATTGATCATCTGTTCGCCCCCTTGATGCCCTGTTAAGTTGTCAATAAATGCTCTACAATTACTATAATATATATTTTAGATAACATATATTATATTATATATATTATAGAACTAACAAATGTTAAATTAGTAAGTCCACAAGTTTTAGTGAGATTTCACCAAGCTTGTCTGTGAACTTGCTCACAGGCTTTGTTCATAGTATAATTGAGTTGACTAGCTTCATTTGTGAGTATAAATGAACCAAGCTCATATCTGTTTAAGCTTCGCTCATTCATTAAATCAGATTGAAAATTATCTTTAAACTCATTTAATGAATATGAATGAGCTTTTGCTGTGCGGAGTTGAAGCTGTTTGTGAACCCCTTATTTGCATGTCTTGATATCTTGTATGAATGGTTCGTAGCTTACTTTCATATCTTGATGCCTTGTGTTTATGTTAAAGGCAGTTACACAGACCCTTTTAGACCCACTGCTCAAATAGTTGGGGGATTGTTTTTTTTGTTTGTTTTGTTTTTCTTTTCCCCAACACAGTGAATTTATTAATTTGCTTAAAATGTAGTTATTCATTGCTGTTCTCCTCCATTTCAGGTTCCAAAATGCACTTGGTTCTTTGTTATACCCTATTTATGGTCAAGGAGAACTACCACAAGCCTTTTGTCGCTGTGCTGCTGTTAAAGGTTGTCTTTATGTAAGTTTTAATGGGTGGACATTGACCCTTTTCTCCACCCTTCTCCAAACCCACCCGGCACCCCTGGCGGCGGGTGAAACTGCTGTTACTTAACACTGATCGTTTCTTTATTATTTGATGATCAATATGTAATATACATCTGACTTAGTGATGGAGGACCATCTCTGTCATTTAGGCTGCCTGCTCAACAGACATACCTTCCTACTTTAGGTGTAAATTTAGGAAACTAGGGTGCATGTGTTCAACTTTGTTTGCTTAGTAGATCTTTATGGTTTAGGGGTTATTGTGTAATTATGAGTTTTAGTATTTATTTGTGATGCATTGCTGCTGAACTAATGAAGCATAGTTGATATTATTATTTGCTATAATATTTATTAGTTGTTCTAATGAAAGTATCATTACTAGGGTCTAGTCAAAATGTGTCATTTCCTAAGTCTAGATTTATTTTCAGAGTTCATTAATGAGGTTTTTTGAGTCCAGGGAAGTTAGAAACAGCTGTAGTCAGCAAAACAGTCATTTTTCTAGGCATATTTAATGCCCAAAGTTGACTTGTACTTATATTCATATCAGCCCAGATGATGGAGAGAGAGTACATAATTTCCCTTTCCATTTGGCATATAAATTCTGATCTGCTCATAATTTCCTTGAGATTTAGAAGTGTGGTTTGATGATTCACCCAGCGGCTTCTTCCGTAGCCTCCAATGCCTTGTTTCCACGTAAGATGATCTCTCTTTTGTCGTTGTATCTTCCCCTAGTTATGCTAATCTGTCAGATTTCTAATCTGAAAGATTCTACATTGTCTTTCCTCCATGCACGCTGCATCACGTTGTTTGTTCCTTTTTATAATTCTTGTTCTCTCTAATAATATATCTTTTATTTTTTTGTTAGAAAAATCTATACATCTGAGTATTTGTATGTTGGAGGTAGTCATCAATTTTGAATCAATAAGAATTTCCCCCTTTCAGCACATGGTGAACTTTTTCTCTCATATTTCTTCTTCCTCTCTTCTTTTTTTTCTTCTGCATTTTACACCAGTTTTTTATCAGAACCACTTCGATTCCCTTCAACAGGCTTCTGATGGTCAGATTTAGGTTGCTAATCATAGTTTGGGCAATCTACTGAGATGTTAGTGAGAGAAAAATTGGGCAATTGGGACTTTAGTGCTACCTACAATTGAGTTTGCATATAACTCTGAAGATGTTTACGGGTAAGAGTATATTTGAGTAGCGTGTATTTGGTTATGAACTCTGTGCACTCATTAACCTTGTTCCTTACCACCAAGTTCCTTTATTTTTGAGCCTGGAGGATCACATCCATCAGTTGCATGCGGAGGTTAAGTGATACTTGCCATGAGCAATGCTGATTATAAACTTCTTGTTGATGTGTGCTCTAGGGTTGGAGAATTTAATGTTGTGAGATTGTGAGATGGTTTACATTAAACCTTCAAATACTACCTAGAAACTCTTAAAAACTCCATGGCTGTGCCGTGGTGTCATTCTCAATCATTAGGATACGTGGACCTAATGAGTATTTGCTTGATTTGGCTGATCATATGAACATGAATCCCATTTTCAGTGTGGAAGACTTGACATCAAGGCACATTTGAACCTCTTGCCTTGTCATCTAGCACACATGAATGTTTTGCAAGCCCTCAGGCTCCTCCCATTTCTCTGCTACAGGATACAAGTTGAGGCTATTCCGGATGGCGATTTTGTTTATTCTCCTTAAGGTGGTTTTTGGTAATATTTGGTTTGGTGGAGAGGCAGCCCCATTTTGGATGCTACATGGCTTATTGAGGATGATGTTCGTGAGTGTTTTAGTTGTTAGAGTGACATTTGTAGACACACTCTCTGGAGTCAAGTTCCTTGCAACGGGGGGAGAATGAGAGGATGATCACCGCCATTTTTATTTTTTCTTCTTTTTTGATAGTTGTATGTTGGGAGGTTTTCAATTTGGAATCAATCAGAGTTTCCCCATTGTGTGTGAAGAACTTTTTCCCTTTTTCCTCTCTTCTCCTTCTCTTCTTGTACTCTCATCACTTAAACATGCCTGTTTTGTTGGACAACTATGTTTATATTTGTACCCTATGCATTGTTCAATTTCCATTTTATTTTTATTTTTATTTTTTAGTTCTGTATAGCTAGTCAGTGAATCTACAAGACATAGTTTTTCTGAGTTGTTTCTTTCTATGTTTACACGAGCTTTAATTTTTATAGTTTTCTTAATGTAACTTGAAAATGATATTGCCATCAAACTCTTGAATTTGAAGATTGACAATCTACTGACAAGTGAACTGGTTACTTTATTCATTTTTTGTTTTCCTTTAGATTTTTATTGCTTAACAGTCATGCTGCTTGTGTTTGCTTCGGTAAAAATTGCATGATGCATCGTGCTGATGGTCTATTGCTCAAGATTTAACCAGCATGATCTGCCAAACTACCTCTAGAGAAAAAGTGTCTAGGAACTAGAAGCAGGTCCCTGCTGAGACATGAGAATTAAATGAGGTGAAATAACAATGACTAGAAGCAAGCTCACTAGTGAAGCTGTAACACGATAAGGAAAGTATTGACTATGAGACGAGATGCTACACTTGCTTAGATTGAGTTGTTCTATTCTTGATTCAACTGAGAATTACACTGGAAAGAAATTTTTTAACAAGGTCTTGGAAAGGTTTTAGGCCACTGCTGTTTTTATTTCTAGTGGTGCTTGATGCTGTATTGCTAAGAATGCCAACTCTTAATCTTAAGCAATATCTTGTAGGTGATTTTGTGGATTAATTTGTTGCATTATGGCTACTCATATTAGAGTTGAATGTTTTGGTTTTCCTTCATGTGCGACAAGGACTGCTTATATTGTCATGCAGTACAAATTTATGGTGAAAACATTCTGTTGTTCCTTTGTCAAGCTATGATGCTTACTACATTTAGAATTGCTCTCATACAGGTTCTGCGAATGCCAGTAATTGCATTGCTTATGGATGAGGTATGGTTGTGACAATTTTTAAAAACAGCAATGATATACTTCCATGAGTATTGCCTCACTGTCTAGGATCCTTTTGGTTACATGAGCGAATTTCATATTTTCCATCTCATGTTGATTTTATATATATATTTTCTGAAAATTTTGTAGGGAGATGGGCATTATAAAGGCGTTAAATTGGCTTCTGGTCAGGACTTATTCAGCCAAAATCTTGTTCTGGATCCATCTTTTACAGTGCATTGGCCGTTAACTTCAAATCCAGGCTGTGTGCAAGAAAGTCCTAGTTTGAAGGATTCTATAGCAAAGGTGGCTAGGGCCATATGTGTTACCAGGAGTTCCCTAATGCCAGATCTATCGAATTTCCTGCTGATATATCCTCCCAAATGTAAGATCTGCGACTTTTCAATTATTCTATTTCACAAGAAAAAAAATTATCTAATTTTTTCTCTCTAGCCTTGTATCCTGAGCAGGTGACATCAATCCGAGCTCTGCAGATAGGTAGCAATTTGGTTGTTTGTCCCTCAGGCATGTAAGTATTTTTTTCAGCTCTTGAAGAAGATAAATATTCTCCTTTTCATAACTGTAGTCCTTTTTTTACATTATTTAACTATTGAGTTTAAATTGTGATGGATAAATATTAAAAATCAAGAGTTTTTGTATAAAATTTTTTAAGCAATTCTGTTTACATCTGCAACTTTCTCTGTACCCCTTTGACCTTCAGTTTGGTATGAAGCAAAAGTGGAAGGGAAAAGAGTGCATTTCTTTAGTTGTAAGCAATTCTGTTTACGACTGCAACTTTCTTTGTGGCCCTCTGACCTTCAGTTCGTAGGAAGCAAAAGTGGAAGGGAAAAGAGTGCATTTCTTTGGTTGTGGTGGAGGATGACTTTTTTTTTTTCAAGCCCCTATATTTATTTATTATTAAAATGGTGTCTGAACATACATACATAACCCTCCAACCCTAAACAAGCAGGGAACAAATGGAATCACTGCTAATTTAGTAAACCATACCTCCAAAAAATTACCACCCACCCTACACACAAAAACCCTCCCTCAAAAGCAAGTGTTTTTTTTTTTTTTTTTTTGGGGGGGTGGTGGTGGTGTGCACTTCTGTTGATACCATTCACTTTCTTGTTCTTCAGGTTTGTGCTGTATCTTTCAGCTTTATGTGATGATGCTGATGAAGGGAAGAAGTTACTTCATACAACCATTCGTAACCTTTTCACACACACTGTTTCTGGAAATGCTGAAAATAGTTCCTCAATTCAAATTAAAAATGTAGAATTGAAACCCACTCTGCTTTGGAGTGCCTTGTATATTCAGGAGTTGACTATGGTATGCATTTCATCTGACCTTGACTGTATTTTTATAAGAATTTTTTTTTTGAACCTATCATTTTACTTATTGCATGAGGTTCCTTTTAATGATAATTTCTCTCCTCTGATTAAGTTTTTGTTTATTTTTTTTAATTATATAATTTATTTTCTATGGTGTGTCTGTTTGAAGCCCACTCTTTGTTGTGAATGAATAAATGATTTGCTGATTCATTTTTGAGAGAAGTTAAATTTGAGAAACTTTAAAAAAGGGAGGCGCTATTGGCTCTCCAAAAAATACCACCATCACCGTCTTTCCATTTTTTCACTCATTAAATCATGATTTTCCCATTTCCTTCCCCCCCCCCCCCCCTCCTTTCACTTGCAAAGTGAAAAATCAAAGGGTAAAATTATCATTTAGTGCATTAAAAAATAAAATTGGAATGTTGGGTGAATTTTTTTGGAGTGCCAATTGCACCACTCTTAAAAAATTTGTAATCCATTTGGTGATTGATCAAAATGTCCAGTCAATGATCTGTTTAGTCGTTATAAGACTTGCAGATGTGCAGCAAATAATGTCAGCCCTGAGTGTCCTGTAAATATTATCTTTCCATAGATCTTCTTAGTATCTGAGATTCCAATGATATTGTTTTGTGCTCTTTAGTAAAAATGTTGATATTGAAATTATTTAGAAATGTTGATGCCAGGGTTCATTTGAATCTGTCTACTGTACCCCCATGCCAGATGGAAACCTGAACTATGATGATGTTATAGATGCAACTAAAAAGGTATTTAATTTTCTCATTAATTTTAAAAAACACTTTAATGTTTTCTTTTGTAATTGATGCATCTCATCATTCAATATTACTTTTCTTGGCAAAGTTGCTCGTATGGAAAAACTTAACTTGCTTCTTTTCCTAGGTGGCCATATGTTTCAAAATCTCTTGGATGGTTTGATCCTATGGCCTGTTCATTTAAATATTTGTGTTGGATCAGTTTCTTATGTTTCAGTGTTGAGAAGCTAGGTAAAAACGGTGGATTGATTGGTGCCTCGCAGGATTAGAGTATTGTTTTATAATATGATCATTCATGAAGTTTCTCGGTTATGTTGGGGAGTTTCCTTGGTGAATGATGTTTTAAGAATTATTGTCGCATGAAGCGCTGACTAGCATATGCTGCTTGTGCTAAATTTGGCAGCTGTTTCACAAAATGTATCCTCATGAGGAGTTCTTCCCTGAGGCGACCTCGCCTGGGAATTCAGAGGATGATGGTCGGTTTAGCTTAGAGCCCTAGTGCTGATTGGCAGGAGTCTATCGGCATTGAATCTTCTCCAATTACCGTTGCCTTATCAGCTTCACTTATACAGCAACGCATCATCTCCAATTACTGTTGCCCACAATATTTCAGCGCTGGAAACTGGATCGTCTGAGTTGTGACATGGTGGTTGATCTAAATGTACACTGGAAATGCATATTCTGTTTGTGTGCTGTTGGGCTGGGGTACACTGCAGCTATATTATCGCCAAGTTCTTCATGCCCACCTGGTTGCGCTGCTTAATGTACTTAAGAGCCGGATGTACCTAGTTGAGATATTGTTTTGGTAGTTTCATTTGTATTTTTGGTCTTGAGTTGTGTTATATTTCCCAACGCTGTTCATAAACCTTAATTTTTATTTTTTATTTTGAAAAAAGAATTAAATTAAAGAACACATGAATCTGTTCCCCTACGGGATACAATGTGGATGTGGCAACAGTTGGGTGGAACCTTCCATAGGTTAAAAATCAGGGGTGTTTAATCACCCCCAACTTTTCTTCGGTAAGGATAATTGTAGGCCCAAGAGCCCCGGGGGGGGGTGGGGAGGAGGTGGGGTGTGTTGTGTATCGTGGATAATGTATTTTCCTACAAAGCAATAAAGTTTGGTAAGATGCAAGTAATTTAAATCACAATTAATTTTAAATGAGTAAATAAACTAGATGAGAGACAAGATCTTGACACCGAGATTTTAACATGGCTCGACCTCAGCCTACGTCCACGCCTTGAGACCAACTCAAGGATGGCCAAATCCACTATCCAATCTCCTTTCAAGACGGAGAAACTTTTACAAATAGGGAACAAATCCCTAATGCTCACCAAGAGCTAGTTCACGGAGTTCAATGGAACCTCCTTCAATATGGTTCACCAAGAGCCTCCAATTCATCAAGAATTAATTTACAATCACAATGAAAGTAGAGAGTATAGAAAATACTCCTTAGAGTTGATAATACAATGTAAATCCTCACACTACTCTCTTGAGAAAATGATATGTAACAAGAACAAAGACCAAGAGAGTTTATGAAATCCTTGAAAGCTTGCAACTACCAAAAGATCAAAGATCAATGTATCTAATAAATGCAAGTAGGTTGTATTTATGGGCAAAGAGACGAGCTAGCTGTTGTCTAGTCGTTGAGCATTTAATGTGATAAGACAAACAAAAAAACTAGCCCTTTAAAGCTAGTTTGTTTCAGGTTGCCCGATGTTAATCGTCGACGAGTTTCCTTCGACAAATTACCCCTATTCGTTGATGAGTCACCTAGGCTGAAAAACATAAATAGCTACTGGAAAAATTCTTCAACGATTCAAACCAATTCGTCGACGATTCACCCCTATTCGTCGAAAATTGCCCTGTATTTCATACTAGTAAGCCTTCTAATGAATTAGCCCATTGTTGGACAAAAGTATGTGAAGGATCTTAAAGCCAATGATGTTTAATACTTGTCCTAATGAGGTTTCAATCAAATATAAGATATCTTATTTAAGAAAACACATTTGAAAGCTCATTTTGATATCTTATGCATTAGTATGCATTGGTATGCATATGAAAACTCATTTTGATGTTCTATACTAGTATGCTTATGTATTTGCTCAACTCTTGCTAGTTATTCTTAAAAATATCGTAAACACAAGAGTTGCAAGAAGTTCTACCTCACACACAACACATTACATATGTAAGACTTCATAAGACTTCAGTTGGTTGCGCTTGGGTATTCCTTGTGCAAGCTTTGACCATTGCTTCATTGAACTTTATCTTATTCTCGTGCTTGCTACAGTGTTGACTTGTTGTCCTGTGCTTAAACTAGAGTGGACAGATTAGTTAACCTAAGGGACACGAATGGGTTGTTATCATTAAAACCTACTAGATTAGGATACTTTAGCCATTAAGGCTAACAATACTGATAGCTATTATTTTTAATTTGTTAGATTTCTTTTTCCAGAAGCTTGAAAAATATTTTTAATATTTTTTTAAAAAGATTTTAATTTTTACTTTATACCTATCAAAAAAAAAAAAAAGAGAGGGAGAGAAAAAGTAAAGCATATAGCAAATTAGCGAATAAAATGTAATTTTACACTAATTTTAAAAATTTAAAATTTTAATCATATTAGAGTAAGTATTTATTTTAATAGTATTTGATATGTAAAAAAATCTAATGAAAAATAAGTCTTCAATTTTATTTTATTATTATTTTAAAACAAAATTTTGATATAAACGGACACTTTATGTTGGCGTTAAGGTTCAATCAGACAAAAGGTTCTCCACCTGGGACCTGGACCTCCCTTTGGCGATCTCATTATATTTGATTTGGAGCCTCTTATTGAGCCATGGTTTAGGATTTTATGTATTCCCCTAGTTTAACTGTTGGGAAAATGCATTTCCAAAAATCTAACTTCCCAAGCACGACTACATGGCTACATTTAACTCTTGTTTAGCCTTAGGATTTAGTCTAGTAGTCAAGTCTTGACAATATCATCTTGTCCCAATTGAGATTGTTATCAAGGATTATCTCATATACTAAGAGTGTTCAACTCACTGTCTACAAGATCGGAACATAATCCATTTCCATGGAAAATGATTTCCTTGCGCATGATTGTCTATCGCTTGCGACTTGCTAGTTGAAGCCAAAGAAAGTGATATATATATATATGTATTAACCTCCAAGTCAAGGGCGGTGCAAGACCCTTTTTTTTTTTTTTTTTCCAATTTGTCATCCGTCAGGCTCTCAATTCCATATGTAAGCCCAAGACATCCCTCAAGGACTTTGAGTTGTCAAGTGCTCCTTGGAGTATACATCGGATGGTAGGTTGTGCGCTTGGTATTCCCATTAAAGTAAAATCTCTACATTGCGTTCTCACTCATATATATGTAACTGACTGTAATGATCATTACATCATAACTTGAGAATGTCGCAATAATAATTATCTGGATCTAGAACGTTACAATAACAACTATTTGGATCCACATCATAAAGAGGCATTTTCATACTTAAAGGCTAGATTCATATTAGATCCTATCTTGCATGTGTCAATAGTGTAAGAATATAAGACAATGACACGCCTTAAATTAGTTTCTTATTTCTCTTGCATTAGATGCTCTTACTAAGGCATCCAAGAAGAGAAAATTTTTCCATATTAGTATTCATATTTATACAAGGTTCAGATATCACAAACTTGAACAGATTACTAAACATCAAATAAAATTTTATTCTTATCATTACATAGGTTTTTAAAGAAGAATAAATGTATCACAATTTTTTTAAAAAAAAATTTCTGACATAGAAAATTTGAGAAAAAAACATCATTTTATTAAATTTTAGGTTCATATAAATATTAAAAAATTTAGAAAGCTAGACACATTTCCCAAATTATTTTGTCATTTTATGTTCATAATTCAGAATTTGTACGCTGGTTATTGAGGAGATGATGTATGCCATGCGAGCACACCCCCAAAAAGAGAGAAGGAAAGCCCTTGCCATCCTGAACGGAAGCACCATAAGATTCAGATGCCTATTGGCACAGAACCGTTGTTTGCGCTTTTTCTTGACAGATCATAAGCTGTGGTTAACAATCCACATAGGTATGCCAGGAACCAATATTATTTATATGCTGATTCAACACATTTACTTCTTTAAAAATATACTCCATCTTATGACCACCAGAATCTCCTACACAGAACTCATGAACTTTATCCCTGAATATCAACCAACTACTTCCGGGGTCTTTCTTCACCCCAATCTGTAGCATTGCCCGCCTTAAATCTAAAGCTTCTTTCCATTTTCCCTCTTCAGAGTACAAGTTGGAAAGAAGAACATATGATGCATGGTCATTTGGATCAAGCTCCATTACCTTCCTCGCAGACTTTTCTGCAATTATCACATTCCCATGGTTCCTACAAGCACTCAGTAGTGTTCTCCATGCTGAAACACTTTTAACATTTTGTATGATTTGGTATGCCTCCTCAAGCCTCCCTGCACGACCAAATACGTCGACCAAACAGGAATAATGCTGTGATCCAGGTTTAAAATTATATTTCCGATGCATCAAATTGAAGAACCATAAACTTTCTTCTAATAATCCCACATGGCTACAAGCTGATAAAACAGCTAAGAAGGTGATTTCATTGGGAACTAAACTCTTCTTCTCCATCTCCTTGAATACTTCAATTGCCTCTGGGGCTTTCCCATGCTGTGCAAATCCAGAGATTAGGGCATTTAGGGTTACTTCATTGGGCTCTTCTTGTTCATCAAAAGCTTTCTTTGACTCACCCAAGTTCCCACACTTGGCGTACATATCTATAATGGAACTCCCAACATAGATGTCTTTGTTCAAACCAAACTTGATAACAAAAGAATGGAACTGTTTACCTGCATCTATAGCTGCAAGTCCTGAGCAAGCTGCAATGCATGACGGCAGGCTAAAATTGGTTAAATGTATCCCATCCGCCAACATTTCTTTGCAAAGTCTTAAGGCTTCTAATTCAAACCCATTCTGTTGATAATTTCCAATTACTGAACTCCAGGATATTTCATCTTTGTAAAGCAAATCATTGAAAGCTTTATAAGCATCATCAACAGCCCCACACTTGGAGTACATGTGGATCACTGCATTAGCAACTTGAGTTTCACAACTATAGCTTGATTTGCTTATCATGCCATGGATCTGAATACCAGTGACTAGATCTGATATACCCCGGCAAGATTTTAGAACAGCAATTAAAGTGGCTCCATCATGTTCAAGCAGTGTGGTTTGGGAAAGTTCACGGAACATTCTAATGCAAGAGGGAGCAGATCCCTCCATTTGAGCGTGTCCCAGGATCATTGAATTCCAGGTCACAATATCTTTATTGATGATCCTGCTGAATAACTTTTCTGCATCACAAATTTCATTGAAGTCTGAATAAAGGATTATAAGACCGCTTGCTACAAAACAATCACTCTGATAGCCATTTTTTATCATCTGAGTATGAATTTGAAGTCCAGTTTCTATATCTCCAATCTCACAGCAAGCTTTTAAAGTACTAGACAGTGAATGTTGATCAGGTTTCAAGCCGTGTCTACACATATCCCTAAACAAAAGGACAGCTTCCTCTTCACTGCCATTTCTTGCATAGCCTGAAATGATCGAACTCCAAACAAAACTATCTCTACACACCATAGAATCAAGAACTTTCTGACCTGAATCCATACTCCCACACTTACCATACAAATCTACTAAAGCACCGCCCACCACAACATCAACTTCAATTCCAAATTTTAATACCAGCCCATGAACTTGTTCTACTTCTCTTAGCAGACAACAACACTTGAGCAAACTAGTAATCGTAAAATCATTTGGTTTCAACTCATCTACCATCCGCATTTCCCGAAGTAATCCAAGAACTTCACTAATAAGACCGGCTTGAGAAAACCCAGAAATCATTACATTCCACGTAACAGGGTCCCTTCTAAACAACCCACCGAAAACACGTCTTGCGCTGTCAAGATCACCACCAACTTTGAAGTACATGTCGACAAGAGAGCTCCCAGCAAATTCATCTCTCTCGAGCCCGTAACGAATGACCAGCCCATGAATTTGTAGACTAAGTTCGAGAAGCCTTAGACTCGTACAAGAACGGATGGCGATAGATAGAGTGTACTGGTTTGGTCTCTCACCTGACTCCAACATTTCTTCAAACAGTTGGAGCGCATTCATGAATTGCCCGCGATGCGCGTACGCCGAAATCATGGACGTCCATGTCACGACGTTCATGTGTGGCGTATGATCAAACAATAGGCGTGCATGGCACAAATCGCCGCACCTTGAGTAGAAGTTCAAGATAGTGTTCGTCAGATAGGTTTCTGAGGTAGGCTGTGAAAACGCTATGAGCTTTGCGTGGATTTGTTTGCACTCTCTGATGGATTTGGACGTCGAATGTTTCTGCAGAAGGAATGAAATGGGCTCCGGTAATGGCCGACGGAGCATTCCTATTGGGCGGCCGTGCATTCATGTCACTCACCTAGCTCCGATAATCTGATAGGGGCTGGCTGCCATTTTTTAATTTCCCGTCCGCACACCCCTTTCACCACGTTTGCATAGCCAAGTGAGTGAAAAAAAAGAAAAAGAAGAAGAGAAGCCGTGGACGCATTTCTCCGCTGAGTTTTTTACGGAAGCATTTAAAAAAAAAAAGAAGAAAAAAACACAAACATCTACTGTGGGAGCAAATATTACAGAATTGTACCCAAACCAACTTTTGGTTTAGTGGCAACGTAAGCACGAAAAACGAGAAATATGTGGACAAAAAAAATAATTAAAAAGTGTGAAAACTGGATTTTGGAAAGTTGATTTTCACCTTGATTTAATGCGCGCAATAGGTCACGCAAAGTAAAAAAAAAGGTGGCAAAATCGATTTTCCAAAAATCGGTTCGTCGTACGTGTCCAAACCCAAGCCAACGTGCCATTACAAACGTTGATAGCAATGAAGGCTGAGCAAAAATAAAAAAAGCAGCAAAATTGACTTTTCAAAAGTCAGTTTGCTCTTACGTGGCCAAACCCCAGCCACGCATCCTTCACCCGTGACTCCCTGGCAGCTTGTCACCAAGTGCATCCCCTCCCCTGCGCGCGCACGGACGTATCATGCTTCCCCCCTACATGCTCCCCCTCTCCCCAACCTCCTATATATAGTGCAATTAGTTTCCAACCCTTCCCATCTACTCATCTAAGACCTTTCTCCTGCACATTCCCCTCCACATTTATATATTTTAGTTTTGACATTCATTTTAGATATCCATTATATTTAATATTTAGATATGGAGTTTAGTCCAATTGATTCTTTCATCTTGATATTGGGGACCCTACATCCCTCCTACAAGACATGGGAGAAGGATCATTGACGTCTTTAAAGGGTGTCAATGTGTGCGTACATCAGAAACATAGTGGGATGTTAATCCCATAATCATTTTGTTGATTCAATGAGGGGAGTTCTATCCACTGTGCTAGTTTCGGTACATTTGCCACAACCACCACTTAATTAGCGCATTGCTGGAGCGCTGGAGGCTTGAGACGCACAAATTTCATTTTTCCTACGGTGAGGCGACATTAACGTTGCAGGATATCACCATCATAATAGGATTACCTATCAATGACAATGTTGTTACAGGAACGACACAGCAGGACTATGCTATGTTGTGTGTTAGATTACTTGGATGCAGCCCCCCTCGGCCGGTCGAAGCGAACGAATTGGCTCATTCTTGTTTATGTCATGGATGGGCAACACAATACCTAATCTTGCTAATAATTCATTGGAGGAGCAAGTACTGCAGTATGCTCGAGCGTACATATTACGTCTCATGTGCGACTTGTTGTTCGTGAACAAGTCATAATACTGTAATGCCCCAACCTGAGTCTGCCAGGGAGCACTATGTCTCTCCTCCTCCACCTGGACCAAACAACAGGTGGGATAAGCCTTATCGGACTAATGATTGGCCCCACATACCAACACGTGTCCTTTTTAGTGTGTTTTGTCCTCACTTACACACTTCTTGAGAAAACTTTCCAGAAGGTCACCCATCCCAAGATTACTCTAAGCCAAGCATACTTAATCATGGAGTTCTTATGGGAAGGCTCCCGAAAAGAAAGGTACACCTTGTTGAATCCATTTTATTATTTTTGCTTCCAAACTTTCTCCCCCTTTTGACATCAACAAAAAGGTGTAAAAATGTTGGTCAATGCAATACCAGGTGAATATATCATAAGAGATGATTCTAAGCAATCTATTGACTATGCACGAGACCTAATTCACGCCTAATTTGGATAAACCTATCCTCCGCAAGTGGTTTCGTAAATATATCTGCCCATTGTTCATCTGTGCATACAAACTCTAGTGTTACATCCCCTTTTTGTACATAGTCACGAAGAAAGTGATGTCGTATTTCTATGTGCTTAGTACGTGAATGTAATATGAGATTCTTTGAGATATTTATTGCACAAGTATTATCGCATCTTATAGGGATTGTTTCATAAGTTAGTCTAAAATCCTTCAGTTGTTGTTTCATATAAAGCGTTTGAGCACAACAACTACCTGCCGCTATGTATTCAGCCTCAGCTGTGGAAAGTGCAACTGAATTTTGTTTCTTGGAAAACCAAGAGACTAAGGAGTTTCCTAAGAAGTGACAAGTACCACTAGTGCTTTTTCTATCCACTTTGCTACCCGCATAATCAGCATTTGAATATCTAAGAATTTCAAATGATGTGTGCTTAGGATACCATAACCCAATGTCCACGGTTCCTATCAAATATCTAAGTATCCGTTTAACAGCTAGCAAATGAGACTCTTTTGGAGCAGACTGAAATCTTGCGCACAAACATACGCTGAATATTATGTCTAGTCTACTAGTAGTCAGGTATAACAAGCTACCTATCATTCCACGATATAGCTTGACATCTACTGGTATACCTTGTTCATCTTTCTCTAATTTCAATGAAGTGCTCATAGGTGTACAAAGTATTTTTCCGTCTTCCATGTTAAATTTTTTGAGTAGGTCTCTAATATACTTTGATTGATTTATGAATATTCCATGATTTGCTTGTTTGATATGAAGTCCTAGGAAGAAATTTAGTTCACCCATCATGCTTTTTTCAAATTCATTTTGCATGGTATTGGCAAATTCATTACACAATTCTTTATCTATATCACCAAAGATGATGTCATCTACATATACTTGAACTAGGAGAATATCATCATTCTTAGCCTTTATGAAGAGGGTTGTATCTATCTTTCCTCTTATAAATCCATTTTCTAATAGAAAACCGCTTAGCCTTTCATACCAAGCTCTAGGAGCTTGCTTTAAACCGTACAAGACTTTTGTTAGTTTATATACGTGATTTGGATTCTTATGATTTTCAAAGCCTGGGGGTTGTTCTACATACACTTCTTCATTTATGTAGCCATTTAAAAATGCGCTTTTGACGTCCATTTGATATAGCTTGAAATCCTTAAAAGCTGCATACGCTAATAACATTCGTATGACTTCCATCCTAGCTATAGGGGCAAATGTTTCTTCAAAATCTATACCTTCTTCGTGATTATATCCCTGAGCTACTAATCTAGCCTTATTTCTCACAACTACTCCATGTTCATCTTTCTTATTTTTATATATCCATTTGGTCCATATGATTGACTTATCCTCTGGTTTGGGAACTAAAGTCCACACTTTGTTTCTTTCAAATTGATTTAATTCTTCTCGCATGGATAGCACCCAAGATTCATCATCTATAGTTTCACTCACATTCTTAGGTTCTTCTTGAGATAAAAATGCACAATGACTCATCATATTCCTAAGAGAGGAGCGAGTGGATACTTCACGTAATGGTTCACCTATTATTTGATCTATGAGATGATTCTTTAGGTATTTCCATTCTCTAGGTGGTTCATTAGCCTCATTTGTAGTTTGATCAATTTCAATGGATGGTTCTTTAAGTTCATTTTTTTTTTCTGAATCATTCTCGATTGATAGTTCTTTTAGTTCCTTGTTTAATGCAGGTTCTTCTTCATCAATTCTTTTGGAGAAGGGATTTGTCTCATCAAACACTACATGAATAGACTCTATGACCATCAATGTTTGTTTATTATATATTCTATAAGCTTTACTATCTAAAGCATACCCTAGGAAGATACCTTCATCAGATTTTACATCGAATTTTCCTAAATGCTCATTGTCTCTAAGCACAAATACAGCCAAAAACATAAGAATATGATATGTTTGATTTATGACCATTCCATAATTCGTAAGGAGTCTTATTAAGTGATGGTTTAATTAGAACTCTATTTAGCATATAGCAGGCGGTATTCACTGCTTCGGCCCAGAAGTATTTAGGTAATTTATGTTCGTTAAGCATGGTTCTAGTCATTTCTTGTATAGATCTATTCTTTCTTTCAACTACGTCATTCTGTTGTGGTATTCTAGGAGTTGAAAAATTATGGGCAATTCCTTGATTTTTAAATTCTCTACCCTTATCACTTCGAATTTTAGTAATTGTGTATCCCTTTTCATTTTGTACTTTCTTGCATAGATTTATAAATTTTTCACATGCTTCATCTTTATGACCTAAGAATAGTATCCATGTGTATCGTGAAAAATCATCAACTATGACAAATGCGTATGATTTTCCTCCTAAACTCTGAATTTGGTTTGATCCAAATAAGTCTAAGTGTATCATTTATAGTGGCCTAGTAGTGGAGATCTCTTTCTTCTTCTTAAAGCTTGTTCTTGCTTGTTTTCCTAGTTGACATGCATCACAAATTTTATCTTTCACAAATTTAGTCTTAGGCAGTCCCTTAACTAATTCTTTCTTAACAAGTTTTGAGATTAAATCCATCTTTGCGTGTCCTAGTCTCCTATGCCAAATCCAACTTAATTCATTCATGGCAGATAGGCATGTCACACTTTGTGTAGTTAAGTTATCAAAGCTTGTGATATATACGTTTTCATAACGCTTAGCAATGAAGAGTGTCTTATTATCAATTTTGTGTTCAACTATGCACTTGTCATGTTTAAATGATACTTTGTAATCTTTATCACATAGTTGGCTTATGCTTAATAAATTGTGCTTTAAACCTTCAACTAATAACACATCATCAATAATGAGTGAGGAATCATTACCGACTTTACCGACTCCTGTGATCCTTCCCTTACCAAAAGTAACAAACCCTTCATCCTTGAGTATGATGGATGTGAATTTTGATTTATCTCCGGTCATGTGACGTGAGTATCCGCTATCCATATACCATCTATCTTTTGAGGATGTGGATCTTAAGCATATCTACAAGACACAATTAAACAATTAGCTTTGGTACCCAGATTGTTTTGGGTCCAGGGGGGTTAGTACTAGATTGACCTTTGACCTTCCATACTTTCTTTATTTTTACATCTCTATTTTTGAAAGGATAGTTGAATTTTATGTGACCCAACCTTCTACATTTAAAGCATGTAGTATATTTATAATGATTTTTAGTTGGAACAAATGACTTTGATTCTTTTGTAAAATACCCCATGTAAAGATGTCTTTTCTTCATATTTTCTTTACCATTAAAACCGAGCCCTTCTTTTTCTAGAGAATTTATTTGAGATCCTAAGAGCTTTTCAAAATTGTTTTGTCTTTTAGTAAATTTACAGATAATTTCAAATTTGGCTTTCAAGTCCTTTTCTAACTTTTTAATTTTCAAATCTTTATCCTTTATGAAAGATGCATGAGATTCATTTTGGTATTCAACAAGAATTGAAAGTTCTTTAACTTTACTTCTAACTCAGAAATTTTCTTTGTTTTCTTCTCAAGTATTTTAATAGTGTATAGGTATTCTTGTTTCAGTTCATTATATGACATCATATCATTTTCATTTTCAAATTCACTAGAATAGTATGACGATGATGAAAGAGATGATTGTACCTCAATGTCATCATGTGCCATTAGGCAGAGATTGGCAACCTCGTCGTCGCTGGATTCATATTCTGAACTACTAGTGCTGTGTGTATCCCAGCCGACTATCAGCACCTTCTTCTTTTTCTTTGAAGCTTTTATGAGTTTGGGGCACTCAGCCTTGATGTGTCCAACTTCTCAGCAATTGTAGCATGTTGGTGGATCTTCCTTCTTTTTCTTCATGCTTTGCTTTCCTCTTTCTGATTTAGACTTCCAGAATTTTCTGTTGAACTTTTTGTTCTTCTTCAAGAACTTCCCGAACTTCTTTGTGAGCAAGGCCATTGAAATGAAGAATAGCTTCCCAAGAGGGGGGGGGGTGAATTGGAAAACTTTTAATTTTATTTGATTTTTAAGTTTTCTAATTTTAATAAACCAGTAAAATACAATATATAACAACACTTAAGAAAACTGGAATTTAAAATAATAATTCAATCAATGTAATCAATCAATCAATAACATTTAGGCTTCCGTTGCTTTCCCTGTAACCTTTTATTATTCACTTTACTTGATTAAGATTTCCTCAAATTAATCAACGTACTCCCCTTTTGGGTTTCTGCAAAAGATTAATCAAAACTTACTTTCTATTGATCAAGAACTTAATTTAAATCCTGCAACCTGCACTCATAAATTTTATAACAAAAGCGAATAAAGTATGTAAATTAAAGTAGAGAGAAGGAGACAAGAGTTTTTATGAGGTTCGGCTTCAACACAACCTACGTCCTCGCCCTTGGAATAAACACCAAAGGATTTCACTATCTCAGTTCCTTCACCCGGTGGAACAATACCAACTTACAATGCACTCCTTCAATTAGGCTAGAGCCCGCCTCTCCAAATAACAACCCCTTATTTGGTTCAACGATTCAACAACTCAGAATCGTTTAAGAAAGATAACGAAGGAATATGTGTACAAAAGAGAACTCTTACAGTAGAGTGAATTAATACACCAATTAGCTCACTTTATACCTCAAAGTAATTTAAATATAAGAAATTTCAAGCTCAATTACTTGGTATGGATTATCAAATAATTTTCCAAAGAAGATAAAAATTTTGATTGTTGGAAAACTTAATTTCAGAATGTAAATCGATTTCAGATCAGAGAGTTTATCTTAAAAGAATTTGAGATCCTTTGAAAACAAAATTTTGAATACCTGAAGATTAGTTGATCTAAAATCTTTAAAAAAAACTTACTTTGATCTAAAAGCCTTTGAATATCTCTGGATCAGAAAAGTTGTTGAAAAGCACTTGATCTGAAAACTTTAGAGGATTTCTCAATTTCAAAATTCTTTTGAATATTTCATCAAAGTTCTTTCTCTCTTTCTTTGTACTTTCTTTTCTCTAATTTAAAATGTTTGAGATTAGAACTATGTATAGAGTTTTTTGAAATCATCCATTACTCCCAAAGATTCCTAAAATTCATTTCCAAATATTTTGAAATAAATATGTTTAAAAACATGGTTTAAAAAATCTTCTCTTTTTAAGCCCTTTTTATTTATAAAAAAAAAAAAAAAAAAACTTTTTAGAGTATATATGTTTTTAAAAAAATATTTTTGATTTTCCAAATATTTTGAAATAAATATGTTTAAAAACTTCATTTTTTCAAAAAATTTTCTTTTCTTAAACCCTTTCTTTTTATAGATTTAAGAAATATTCTTTAGAGTATATATATAAAAACATATTTTTGAATTTTTATGAGCTTCAAATTTCTTTATACTTAAGATTTACTTTGAAGTACTTACATTTGAGATTATCCTTAAAAGTATAATCTAGTCCTCAAAACTTGTTCTTCCACCATTTTTGTAGTTGCATTCTTTCCTTTGAGCTTTTCACAATATGACTTCATGCTTCATGCTTCATGCTTCATGCTCTTTGTAATCCATGAACTTTCTTATACACTTGAGTTCTGTTATTTTCCTGAACACTTTTACTTGAAACATATTAAATATCATTTGATTTGTTATCATCAAAATAAGAATTGAAAGCCTTATTAGGCCAACATTCTCCCCCTTTTTGATGATGACAAATCGAGAGCAAAAATAATAAGCTTTTAAAATTCATGGCTCCCTTTATCAATAAGTATGGTATATTTTCATGACTCCCCCTATCAAAAAGCATGGTATACTTTATAGAAAAAAAAAAACTTCATTAAAAGTCACATACTTCAACATACAAACATATTTCATATTTTTGCACTACAACTTTCTCTCCCCCTTTGGACATCTATCAAAAAGGTGGGAAGGAGAAAAACAGAGATAATACTTCAAGTCAAAGTGCTAGTTCTAGAACACCAAAAGTTGCATAGCCGATAAAAACTTGAATACATAGAAACACAAAAAAAATCAGTCATAACTAGTGGCAAAAATTCTTGTGGTGTAAAACCTTGAGCCATAATCCATTGCTTCTCAATGATATGAATCTCGAAATCCCCTGGCTTAATTCGAAGGATCTTTCCCAAAGATATGGAATTTAGTTGAATCTCTTTCCCAAGCATATTTGTTTTGATTCCATTTTCACATCGTTCCATATTTGCATAGAAAATACGTACAACATTAGGATAATACTCTTTAGCTTGGTAGGTGATGAACCTATCCCATCCAATATCCTTGAAGAGTTCCAAGATTTTGGGAAAATATGAATGAAAGAACGTTACGTTGAGTACCTTACCTAATATCGGTTCTTTTGAAGCAATTTGATTTCGGTAGAGGTGCTTGGCATGTGGAGTGACCAACCATTTCTCCACTTCATCGTTATTGAATCTTGTGGAAGAGGAAGATCTTTTAACACCAACGGATTTTGTTCTAGGAATGGTTAGATGAAGAAGAAAATCAAGGAAACTTGAAGCTAATGCTCAGTTTTTGCGTGTAAGAAGGATTTGATGCTAGATTTCTAGATGTTTTTGAGCAAGATTTTTGTATAAAAAGTGATGGAGACGAAGGGTTTCTGAAGGAAAATGAATGGTCAGGCGCCTGGAGGGTTTTAAAATGACTTAGAATAGGGTTTTATAACCCAACCTGCCGCGAGGCAGTCGCTTGCTTCAATGTGGCAGGCGCTTGTCTTTGTGGAATTTTAAAAGACAGTGGCCAGGCAGTCGCCTGCCAACCAGAACAACTCCTAAATAACTTCTCGATTATGAAGCATGCCCAATTCCCTTCTTATAAATATAAATCTTTCTTCTGACAAAGGTTTTGTGAAAATATCTGCTAATTGATCATGTGTATTCACAAACTCCAGTACTATATCTTCATTTTGTACATGATCTCTCAAAAAATGATGTCTTATATCAATGTGTTTTGTTCTTGAGTTAGATACTGGATTTTTTGAGATATTAATAGCACTTGTGTTATCACATTTGATAGGGATAGTTTGATATTGTATTTGAAAATCTTTTAACTGTTGTTTCATATATAATGTTTGACCACAACAGCTTCCTGCAGCAATGTATTTTGCTTTTGCTGTGGATAATGCTACAAAATTTTGTTTCTTTGAAGACCATGAAACTAGAGAATGTCCTAGAAAGTGACACGTTTCACTTGTGCTTTTTCTATCTATTTTACATCCAGCAAAGTCTGCATCTGAATAACTAATCATTTCAAATCCAGATTCCTTTGGATACCATAAACCAAGTTCAAGTGTACTTAGGAGATACCTAAGAATTCTTTTTACTGCTGTTTGATGTGATTCTTTTGGGGCTGACTGAAATCTTGCACACATACATACGCTGAACATAATATCTGGTCTACTTGCTGTTAAATAGAGTAGACTTCCTATCATTCCTCGATAATGCTTTGTATCAACTTGTTTCCCTTTTCCATCTCTTTCAAGACTAGTTGAAGTACTCATAGGAGTTCCTATGGGTTTACTTTCTTCCATATTAAAATTTTTTAACATGTCTTTAATGTATTTAGTTTAATTTATAAAGATTCCATTTCTTGTTTGTTTGATTTGTAATCCAAGAAAGTAATTTAATTCTCCCATCATACTCATCTCAAACTCTTTTTGCATACATATGGCAAATTCTTTACATAGATCTTTATTTGTTGCTCCAAATATAATATCATCCACATATATTTGAACTAGTAACAAATCTTTGTTTTTAGTTTTAATGAATAAGGTACTATCAACTTTTCCTCTTGTAAATTCATTTTTGTGTAAGAACTTAATTTCTCATACCAAGCTCTTGGAGCTTGTTTCAAACCATAAAGAGCTTTTGTCAATTTGAATACATGGTTTGGATGTTTAGAATTTTCAAACCCCGGGGGTTGTTTGACATATGCTTCTTCGTTTATATATCCATTAAGAAATGCACTCTTCACATCCATTTGATATAACTTAAAGTCCTTATGGGCAGCATAGGCTAAGAGCATCCTAATAGCTTCCATTCTTGCTACAGGTGCAAAAGTTTCATCATAATCTATTCCCTCTTCTTGATTATCCTTGTGCCACTAACCTGACTTTATTTCTTACAACAATTCCGTTTTTATCTTTCTTATTTCTAAAGACCCATTTTGTTCCTATAATCGATTTATCTTTGGGTTTTGGTATTAGTTCCCATACTTGACTTCTTTCGAATTGATTTAATTCCTCTTGCATAGCAATAATCAAAGAGTCATCAATTAAGGCATCTTCAATATTTTTTGGTTCATATTGGGATAAGAAGGCACAATGATTGCAAATATTTTTTAGTGAGGCTCTAGTAGTTATTCCTTTTGATGTTTCACCTAAAATTTGTTCTTTTGGGTGATTTTTGTCATATTTCCACTCTTTAGGAAGTTTAAGTTTTTTTGAAAGGTTTTCATTTAATGTATCATTATCCTTTTCTTCCTTTATTTCAAGAACTTCTTCTTTTTGTGAAGTAACTTCTTTTTCATCATTCATACTTTTTATATTATAACAATTTGATTCATCAAAGGTTATATGAATTGATTCTATAATTGTAGAAGTTCTGACTCACTCGAAAAATGAGCAGCTCAAAAGCTATCCCAAATATAGGAGTTACGTCGTGTAATATTAAGCCCAAGGGCTAGATCGTCTCTTCAGGGAATGCGTTTAATCTCAGATTTTACGTTCTTCCAATCGAAATTAAAAAGGTACTGAACTCAGTTTAGATTCGGGTTTTTCGAGATGGTTCAATTTCACTTTTGACAAATTAAATGACACGCAATTTTACCCTAAAACTAACATTCACTAAATTAAAAAGCAAGAATGAAAACCCTATCCTACTTAAGGAAACATTAAAGCACGTGTCAATTAAAGAAGGGAACTTTGAATATGAAATTAAAACACGCAAAGGAAACTTAACTAGATATGAATACACACGATAAACAAACGAACCTTTAACAAGAAGGACCTTGAATTAAAACTAAATTATTAATGAATTAAACGAAAACAAAACGCGATAAAAACACAAACTTTAATAAAAACGACCCTAAACTAAATCAAGCGTCGAAAAATAAAAATTAAATCTTGAAAAGATGACTAGCCTAATTTCCTTGAACCAAAACACTTTTTTTTTTTTATTCTTTTATATATTTTTAGAATTGCCGAATTTACGGAAATAAACCACTCCACCACTAAATTACATGGAAAACAAAACAAAACGAAAGAAAAAAGAAATATTAAATAGCTACTACAATAAGAATAAAACATTAAAATCCAGATTTTTTTAAAGTAACATTAACAAATCAAAACATCAGTATTACTAAATAAAGAAATAAAAGAGAGAGAGAGAGAGAGAGAGAGAGAGAGAGAGAGAGAGAGAGAGAGAGAGAGAGAGAGAGAGAGAGAGCAAAACAGAGGCTTGGATGGTTGGTTCGTTTCTGGTAGCTACAAGCAGAAGAGCTCGGGACAGGGGCTTCAGCTGGTTGTCACAGCTAGAGAAGATGCAGCGGCTGGTGCTGCGGCGGCTAGGTTGATGGTGGTCATGGCTTTCGGCTAGAGAACAAAGAGATCGTGTGCGTGGCTGGTCTGCAGAGGTTTCCTGTGGTGGTGGCTCACGATGTTCTTCTGGTGGCTGGTTTTCTGCTGCAGAGGCTGTGCAGAGGTGGTGCTCTCGGGTCTGCTGGAGTGGCCGTGGGCTGGTGTTGCTCGGATGTTGATGGTGCTGGTATGGCAGCACTGCTGTGGCCGGAGGAGAAGGTTGAGAGAGAAATAGAGACAAAGAGAGAACTGGCGGAAGGAGAGAACAAGAGAGAGTTCAGGGAGAGAAACAGAGGAATGAAAAGAGAGTAGTCAAGAGAAAAACCATGGAAGAGAAAAGAGAAAAGAGAAAAGAGAAAGGGAAAAGAGAGAAGGGGAGAGTAAGAAAACAGAGAGCAAGATTGAATGCGAGAACAAAGGAACAAAGGGAGAGATAAGAGGGGGCAAAACAAGCAAAAGAAAATAATGGAAGAGAAGAGAATGGGGAGCCCTGGGGGCTGCCTGCGTAGGGGGAGAAGCAGGAGAGCTTAAATAGGAGGCATTGGGTGCCCTAGACCCGGATAGCACTGACCCGACCCAGTCATGCATGGCCGGGTCACATCAAATATTCATTCAAATATATTTTTTTATTTTCTCATTTTATTTGTCCTCTGTTCGTTGCAAATATGACTCTTCTAGAGCCCGTATCTCACAAAACTCAAAACACAAAAGTTGTAGATAATCCTTTTCTCTTCCTCCAAAAATTTGAATCGTCTCGATCGGAGCTCAGACGGAAAAGTTATACATGAAATACGAACAGGTGTTGGTTTTGGTTCCCGGGAATTTTTCCTGCGACAAAAAATTACCAAAACTTCATAAATAGTGCAATAAAGTTCAAGAATGATGATTTTGGCGCTTTATTAAAATATTGGACAATTTTGGACATTTAATTAAAAATATAAACCGTAAAGCCCGGGTTAAGATGCCCAATTACGTAGTTTTGACGCGTAATCAAGTTCTTTTATTATAAATCCTATAGGCTTTACTATTTGTAGAATAGCCTAAGAAAATACCTTCATCTGACTTTACATTAAATTTTCCTAGGTCATCTTTAGTATTTAAAATGAAACATTTGCAACCGAATACATGAAAGTAGGATATATTTGGTTTTCTATCTTTCCAAATTTCATATGGTGTTTTATCTATTTTCGATCTTATAGATACCCTATTTACAATATAACATGCTGTATTTAGAGCTTCTGCCCAAAAATATTTAGGTAAACTATTTTCATTGAGCATTGTTTCTTGCCATTTCTTACAAAGTTCTATTTTTTCTTTCAACAACTCCATTTTGTTGTGGAGTTCTAGATGCTGAAAAATTGTGAGTTATTCCATGTTCATTACAAAATTTTTCTACTTCTTTATTTTTAAACTCTCTTCCTTGGTCACCTATAAAGCTTTTGACATTACAACCTTTCTCATTTTGTAGTTTCTTGCATAAGGTTATTAGTTTATTGCAAGCTTTATCTTTGTTTGCTAAGAATATTACCTAAGTAAATCTTGAAAAATCATCTACTATTACAAAATCATATTGTTTTCTACCTAAGCTTAAGGTTCTAGTTGGACCAAATAAGTCTAAGTGTAGGAGTTCTAGGGGTCTTTTGGTGGATATTAATTTTTTCTTTTTAAAACTTGTTTTTACTTGTTTTCCCTTTTGACAAGCATCACATATCTTGTCTTTTACATACTTAATATTTGGTAATCCTTTTACAAGGTTTTTCTTAGTTAATTTAGATAGTAAGTCCATGCTAGCATGTCCTAGTTTCCTATGCCATAACCAACTTACTTCATTCATAGTTGCTAAACAAGTTATGTTTTGATTTGTTATTTTCTCAAGATTTATACAATAAACATTATTTATTCTATGAGCCATAAACACGGTTTCTTTATTTTTGGGATTCTTGATGACACATTTTTCTTTCATGAACATTACTTCGAACCCTTAATCACTTAATTGACTAATACTTAAAAGATTATGTTTTAGTCCTTCTACTAATAACACATTATCTATACTAAGTGAAGGTTCCTTACCAATTTTACCTATACCAACAATTTTACCTTTGACATTGTCGCCGAAGGTGACGTATCCCCCATCTTTTTGTGTTAAGGTTGTAAACTTGGTCTTGTCACCAGTCATATGCCTTGAGCATCCACTATCCAAATACCATTTGTCTGTTGTCGTTGTTGTCCTAAGGAAAACCTATAATAAGGGACACTAAGTGTTAGTTTTTGGAACCCAAATACTTTTGACTTTTATTGTTTTACTATTAGTTCCACTATTTGTCTTCCATTCTCCTTGGACTTTAACATATTTTCTATTTAATGGACAATTCAACATTATATGACCTTTCGTCTTACACATATAGCAAGTGGTGTGTTCATGTTTACTCTGCTCATTTTTCCTCTCATTTATTGTCAGCTCATAGGTGATGAGTGATCCAATGAGTTCGTTCACCGACATTTCCTTGAGATTTCTTCCTTCTGCTATTGCCGTAGCTTTCACTTCCCACACTGGAGGTAATCCTCTGAGTATTTTCCTAATCAACTCATAAGAAGGGTAAGTTTTTCCAAGAGCATTTAAAGAGTTAATGATGTGTGTGAATCTAGTATACATAGATTGTATGGATTCATCAACTGTCATTTTAAATGCTTTATATTCACTAGTGAGCATGTCTATCTTGCTATCCTTTACTTCCTTAGTGCCTTCATATGTAACTTCTAATTTTTCTCAAATTTCTTTAGCTGAGTTACATGCCATTACCCTATTAAATTCATTGACATCTAGTGCACAGAAAAGTATATTCATGGC
Source organism: Malania oleifera (assembly GCF_029873635.1). Lineage (NCBI taxonomy): Eukaryota > Viridiplantae > Streptophyta > Magnoliopsida > Santalales > Ximeniaceae > Malania > Malania oleifera. The sequence goes on along the minus strand of NC_080417.1, from coordinate 58,259,206 downwards.
AGTGACATTACTTTGAACCGACTTCCAATCCTCTTCAGTATATTCATCTTCAGTTTTAGGTACATTAATCTTTTCAATTACTTTCATGGGAATGTGATTTCCCTTAGTCACAATTTTCCAAACCTTCCAATCTACATTCAGTAGATATATGCTCATCCTATGTTTCCAATAGGTGTAATTTACACCACAGAAAATGGGTGGTCTAGTGGATGAGTGTCCCTCACCAAATGGAGTTACACCAATGTGTGCCATGTGATTACAAATTAACTATCAAGTCTAAGTAAACACTCTCTGATACCAAATGTTGATTAAGGTGTAATCCCAAGAGGGAGGGGGGGGGGGGGAGAGGGGGATGAATTGGGTATTTAAAAAATTATAAGGCACTTAGTTACCTCTTACACCCTTCTTATAAATTTACCAATAAATTCTTGTTACTCAATTACTTAAGTGCAAGACTATCCTATCTTTGCATGCAATATACACAAATTAAATGCAAATGCTGAAAATAAAGAGTGAAGGGAAGAGAGAAGACAAACATAGTTTTACGAGGTTCAGCCGACTTGGCCTACATCCTCGCCTTGAGCAACCACTCAAAGATTCACTAAAACCCTCCTCCTTAAAGTGGGATGGAGCTTCTCGTACAATCCGCTGCTTACAAGAGGCACAACTTCCTCCTACTCCGCTCCTTACAAGAGATACAACTCTCTCCTCACACACCGGTTCACACCCTGAACCGTGTATACAATAAAATCTGGAAAATACACTCAAAACAATGTTTCTAACAAAAGCTTGTGAGTACAATTCAAATTGCTAGCACATTAATATATGATATAACTTGAAGCTCATGAATGTATATAAAACGATACAATCGTTTGATGTATGATATGTGTCAACACAAAAATTCGTATTTAATCAAAACTCCAAAGTAAAAATTTATTTGAAATGCCTTGGAGTTAACTAGTTTTCTTGGTTCACTTTGTAAAGATGCAAAAGTATGTTTGAAGTGAACTTGTTAACAAAATCTTTGTCTTGAATACAAACAAAATCAAAATCACAAAGCTTTATTTCATGTATTCAATCACAAACTGAGAATATTAATTTTCAGAAAATATCCTTCAATTAAATGTATAGTTGTAAGTACCAAGGATATTTAATCAAATAGTAATATAACTAAAATATATATCCTTTAGAAAATACACACTTGAATCAAAAAATTAATCAAGCAAGCTAAATAAGTTTTCTCAAGTAATGATCTTCTCAAAAATATATTTTATATGAATAGGCACACTCAAGATCTAAACTTTTCAATACTTAGTCAAGAATAAGCAATGAGATGAGATGAAAAATCACAACACTAATAACTTGAAAGATCAAACCTCAATACTAGATTGAAGTCCAGTAGAGTAAACAAGTTCGCTTTGAAAATCTGATTTGATTTGCCCAAGCTTGAAGATTTTAGATTGATGTATAGGCAATCGTATAACACTTTTCAATGATCTTGCAACAAGGTGTGTTCTTCTCTGTCTTGTGTGTCTAACTTGTGTTCCAAGGTTTAGATATTCACAATATATAGTATATTACCTTTAGGATTGATCTCAGCCATTGGATCAATAAGATAGCTCGCGAGTCTTTTTAATAAAAAAATGATTTTTAGGCTTTCTTGCGAGTTCAGGCAACCGAACTCAACTTCAGGCGTCTGAGGTTCCAAGGTCAGGCGACTGAGGTACCTCTGCTAGGTTCTGTCTTTCCTATTTAATTCTTTAGGCTACTGAACTTAATCTTCAGGCTACCAAAGAAATTCTTCAGGCGCCTGAGGTTAACTTCAAGCTACCAAAGTCCCCTCCTTTTTTTTTTTTTTTTTTTCTAATTAAAAAAATGCTTTGCTATTTTTCTCGGGCCTTTTATAAAACATATATTTCATGATTTTCCAAACATTTCTAGGTCCATGAAGATTTCCTAATGATGTACATGAAATGCATGAATCCTAACAATCATTCTAAGTTATGAGCCTCAAATTAAATCATACAAAAATGTAAATACATGAGATCTAAAAACCCATTCCCAAAATATTTTTGAACTTTGCCGCTTGCATCTTGATTCTCATACTCTTTGAGTTCCATGGTGCTTTCTAAAATGTATAACCTTTACTTTATGGCGTCCATGACTCGTTATCTTTCCGTGCATGCTCAGTGTAAGTCATGTTCACAAACTCAATGCACAGATCAAATATCAAGTGATTTGTAATTATCAAAATAGGATTGGACACGTAGAGTCAGTAGTAACATCAAATCCTTTTTAAGCATTTTTTTCATGGGGTACCACATTCTCTCCCACTTACATAATGTAACGTCCTTGTTGCGAACCCACATTTCCAAACCCAAGCGATGTGAATCTCTTCACATTTCTGGCTGGGTAATTGCTTTGATACCATTTTGTAATGCCCCAACCTGGGTCTACCAGGGAGCATTGCGTCTCTCTTCCTCTACCTAGAGCAGACAATAGGGGGGCGGACCTTATCGGACTAATGACTTGCCCCATAGACTAACATGTATCCTTTTCAGTGTGTTTTGTCTTCACTCACACACTTCCTGAGAAAACTTCCTAGAACGTCACCCATCCTAAGATTACCCTGAGCCAAGCACGCTTAACTGTGGAGTTCATATGGGAAGGCTCCTGAAAATAAAGGTGCACCTTATTGATATGAGTAGTAACATCAAATCCTTTTTAAGCCTTTCTTTCATGGGGTATCACAAATACTATGCATTGTTGATGTTCCTACCTATGCTGAGCAACTTAGAGAGGGCATCGACATATAGCTGGGATAGCGCTACACTTGCATGTCTGTACAAAGAGATGTGATAGGTTGGTCGTATTGGGGTGCAATCAGTTGGAGCTCCGCCTTTCCTCCTACAAGTTTGGGCAAGGGAGCGCATGCCTTTAATTTCTTGTTCCAATTAGAGTTGGCCTGCCACATCTTCTTGTTGATATCGGCGATAGCTCGTTCCCACTCGCGGTCAGGTTAGTGTGTGTTTTAGTTTCAATAAATTTAAAATATTTAGGTGTAATGTTATATGAATATAGTATATATATATTGCAGATAGGGAGCTTCATTTCATGCCTTGCACGCCCCTTAGTATACTCTGTGGTCATATCGATATGACATTGATATGATGTGTGAGGACCAGGTAATACAATTTTATTTTTATTAAAATTATAAAATGTGGTTATGTAATGTTTAGTATTCTTAGTATTTTTCTTACATAAATTATTTGTTAGCAGTTTATATGGATGTCGTACACAACGGATGTGTACACTAATCTACCACTTATATGCCTTATTGGAGTACAAGATTGACTTATTCGCACTCCCCTAATTTGCTTTCAGGTCATAGAGTGGCACTTGCTAGACCGTGTATTGCGGCAGTTTGGGTTGAGGTAGAAAATACCCCATTTAGCTTAGATAGGGTATGACCCCGACAACAATTATCATGATCTGCATGAACATGGCTAGCGCAGGAGTCATTAAATCGACTAGTGCACTAAGTATGAACGTACCCTCCAGAGGTGGCAATAGCGATTGGACCATGCCATCCACATACTGAGGGAGCTTCCACTCACTAGGCTTACACCTCTATGGGTAGAGGATGAATATAATGAGTTGTACCTGTCCATCACTATTCGTTGCATAAGAAGAACTACTAGTATACATATGACATTGGTGAGTGAATAAATTTTTCAATGCATGTAGTAAATAGACATAGGGATTTTCAATAACTTATTAATATTTTCGCAACATTCTATTGTAGAAGCATATGATGGGGAACATCCAGTTATCTAACTGTGTCCCAACATGTCCGATTAGACTGATTGCGGAGGCTTATATGTAGTTTGTGGTTGATGAAACTTGCTGGTCAGTTCATAGGTCTCCTCTTGCTGACGTGGAGGGTGCCGAATTGGATGATGACACTGCAGCTGTTGAGCAAGCATCACATAGAAGATGTTGTGTTGGACCTTGTCGAAGTCGTTGGGGGGGGGGGGTTGTGCTCGAGTTGAGGGGGGAGCACCCCCCAACCATCCTAGTGGACTTAGGGTGATTGGGGAGCACTGACACAACAGTTCATACTTGCATAGACCTCCATGTAATGATCCCAAAAATATATATAAGATTAAAGCATAATAATAATAATAATAATAATAATAATAATAATAATAATAATAATAATAATAATAATAATAATAATAAAAATAAAATAAAATAAAAATAAAAATAAAAAATAATAAAAATGATCATTAAGTTAATATCAATACAGATGTGCTTTTCTATAGGATCATTGATTTCATGTTTGATGCCTAAGAAAGACCTTGTCTTAGCGAGTGCTCAAAGACCATTGCAACTCAGTTGCTCCCTAGAGTTCGGCTTGGTCAAAATAGAATTTCATACGATAAACATGGTAGATATTGCTTATACACGTAAATAAGTACATATACATAAAATAATGTTTTGACTAACATAATTTGTAGAAATATATGATAAAATAATAATAATAATATAGGTATCCTATGTAGGGCCCACATGAGTCATGAAGCCGTGTGGGGTCCACATAAGTTTTGAAGTTGTATAGGACCCATAAGACCATGTGAGGACTATTGGACTTACGTAAGACCCACTTGGGTCTCGAAGTTGTGTGGGGCCCACATGAGTTTTCGAAATTTGAACTTAATTCGTTTTCAATATATATATATATATATATATATATATATATATATACACTAAAATATAGCTTAAAAATAATAACAATGATAATAATAATGATTTAAAAAAAGTTTAATTAATTAATTGATTAATTAATTAAGTAAAATTAATTAAACGGAAATTCAGCAATCACTCCCATTTTCCCTACATGTACCCCCACCCCCATCACCATCCCCATCCCATACCTTCCATCCCAAGCTCATCCCATGCCCATTCCTTACCCATTTCTTTATTTAAAAAAAAAAAAATATAATTTCACCCCTCCCCATACTTTTACAATTTCATTTTCTTCTCTAAAATTTTTCTATAAATAGGAAGCTCTCAACTTTCATTTTTCACAAAAATTTTCCAAGGGAAGAGAAGGATTAGTGAGTGAAAGAATTAGTGACGGATGAAATTTTTTTTTTTTTTATAATTAAAATTCTCACTCACCCACTCGTTTTGATCTTATTTTTTAGAGATATTTGTTGTGATCGTATCACAAGGTTAAATAAGAGGTAAGTAAATTTGATTAAATTATATTTTTATTAAAATTTATACCCGAATTTATTTGTAAGTAAATTTTGATTATGTTAGTTATTTTTTATAAAATTTTTTCAAATTTATTTCTATGCTTATTTAATTATACTCGATTTATCTTTAATATAATTGCATTTATTTTTTAGTTAAGAAATGTTCTAAACCCCTCAGGTATTTTATAGCATTACTTTCTATTCAAGAAAATATTTTTAACACGAAAATTGTGTGGCTTGAGTTTATTTTTACGTTACATATTTCACGACAATATGAGTAAAGATGACATGAATTTATTTTTACATTGCATATTTTATGAAAATATGAGTAAAGAAGACATGAGTTTATTTTTACGTTGCGTATTTCACAAAACTATAAGTAAAAATGAGATTTTCATGGTATTATTTTAATTGTATAAATTATATAATAAGATATTTTCAAAACCTCTTATGGCTCAAACGATACAAAAATTACGAATGTTTGGTACCATAGTTTAAAGTTTAAACGGATTAGAGTGCACCCACATTGTTTATAGAGTGATTTTATATGACAGTGGATTTCTCCTGAGTGCACACCTAAGTCAGACCAGGGCTTAATAGGAAAAATCTCACTTGATGATGATGTACGTTGATTTACTTTGACCGGCTAGCTAGTTAAGTCTAATCTTCGAACCGCATAACCTAGTCATGGGGGTAAACATGACTTATGGCTAACAGACCAAAGGGTGATTTTTTTTTTTTTTTTTTACAGTATATGTATTTACATATTTAATTACGTGTATGGTGCTATTGATGATTTGAAGGAAAAATATATGTTTACGTGAATAGAGCCATTTTTGTGCCTAAATGATGATCTGAAGAAAACGTATAAGAATAAGTATATATGTATATAATTAAATATTATAGTCACAGTTTTAAAGTTAAAAGTTTAATTTAACAAATTACAGTATGTGGTTATAAAATTTGAATGCTGTAGTTGATGGTAAAAGTTTTATGTAGAAATTTTTAAATTTGCATATATTTTAAAAGCAATTTTGAAGTTATATTATTAAATATTATTTTACAAAAGTATAATATTATGAAAGCTCATTTCGATCACAAATTAATAATAATCTCATTTACTTATTGAGCGTCGTCTCATCCCAATCATTATTTTATATTTTAGATAATTTTGAAAGTATACTAGAAATCTGACATAGCAAGTGCATGGGCGGAAGTAGAAAGAGCAAAGTACAATAAAAAATTAGTATAATACAATTTAGAATATGTTTGGGTATTTTAGAATTTTAGAAATTTTCATTTTAATAGTTGAGACATATATTTGTAATAAAACTAATTAGTGCATTGGTAATAAAAATAATTTAGATTTATGTGCATTCGCTGAAAAATTTATATGTATGAACTTACTCGGGTTCGGGTCCTTACACTCCACCTGGCATGTTGGGGCTTCTTCTTCCCATATGCCGTATGAGGCATATAAGGATCAGTACGGGGCATACAATAGTACACCATATGTGCCAGAGGCACCGTAGTCCATTCCATCCTACCCACCCCCAATCTACCGGAAACAACAGTAATACCAACAATTCCTAAGTTCATCACCGATCCTATTTGATTTGTTTGGTGATGGGGGGCTCGCAGGATGCTGGATTGTAGCAATAGATCCCAAAAATACCAAAAGTTAATGAGGGAGTAGAGGGTGCAGATGGACGTGAGAGATGACAATGTCACCAGCCGCAGGAATGACATCAACAGTCGCAGAGACAGAGGAGACCATGACCATGTGGAACTTAGTGAGTGAGGTCAGTTTCGACACGTTCGTGACATTGGCCAAGTGGTAAATTAAATAAAGCACGACCTATAGCTTCACATAAGTTATCTACATACTGATTATGGAGGGGTTTAAAGGGCACACTTTCATAAAACCTTGTCAAGTATTTACGATTGCAAATAAAATCGTTGCAAGAGTAAGTTGCTGAGAGTTGATTTGAAAGTGTGTCCCTTTGGACCCTCAATGGAAAAAATTATTATAGATTATTATTGTTTCATTTCTAATTCAAGTACAACTCATAAGTTTTTTTCAAAAAAGTATTTATAATATACACATTAAGTACATATTAATGTGATAGCTCCGTCATGACCTCTAGTCCTCCTTGGACATCAATTGCGGTTGTGACCTTCTTTGTGTCAAAACTCGCACTGCATCCTCCTATTTCCCTCTCATACATCCATTTTTTTACGCAATCTGGAACTCTTCGATTGTCCTTTCTGCTAAAGCAATTGTCAATTCCTATATAATGTTGGCGTCACTAGATCTGTCCAATATTCTTCATGGAGGACAGGGATGAAGTCCATCTCATATGTATTATAATGCTCATGCACCATGAAACAAGGGTAAACATAGTGACTGTACTCCAATCTCCTTGAGCTGTAGATAGTTAATAAGTGTGAACAAGGGTAATGTAGATTCTTCCATTTCCCATGTGTACACTGACGTCCCTTTATGTTAATTGTTTGAATATTTGGACCCTTATTTGGTTGGCCCGGTGTATTTTGAATAATGAACAATTCCATTTCAATATTGAAGATGATAACCTCATGTCCAACATCGTCATTTCCATCTTCTGCATTTGCAACAACATATGTGGGGTGTAACTATTCCCCGACTCCATTGCTTGGCGAGATGCCTCCCATTGGGCACTAAAGTATTGCACAACGCAATAAAATGTCATCTAGACAATGGACGTTATCGGTATACTACGAGTTACTTTCATGTTGATATGAAAACATTCGACAAGATTCGTGGTCATGTTTCCATATTTTCGAACAATATCATGGCATTGCTTCCATATGTGAAAAGGGATCTCTTCAAAAAGCAATTTCGTAGCTGGCCCACCTTTTGTTAGGATTCTTTCCAACATACTATTTAATTTCCTAATTTGGTGCACCCTACTAGCTATTTCAACCATCTACTTTAGCATAGTATTATGCACCCTCTTATTGAAGTTGCTAACAATGTGACGCAAGCAAAACCTATCGTGCACACGCGACGGTTGCCAGTCAACATTCTAATGAACAACACCAATAATATTGGGATGTCTGTCTGATATAAGGCACAAATTATTGCGGTCAATCACTTCATCTCAACTGCACTTAAAGAACCATGACCATGTTTGCAGACTCTCCCCCTCAACAATTGCAAGCGCTATAGGAAATATTTGTTGATTTGCATCTAGTGTAACGACCTCAAAATTCATACCATTTAAAAAAAAAAAAAAAACTACACTATAAATAAACTCATAATCATTTTACCCTGATGCCCCTATAATGACTACTGAAATACACCTATGCAGTGGAAAATATAAAATTATACAACCAAATACACAATACCAGAATTCCGTATCTTCCCAAAATATACATACACAAAAACATAACTCTCTATTATTCTCTATCAAAAATTTTGAGATCTACCCAAAAAATACTTTTCTCCTAAAAACACTTACCTTACAAACAAGGTAGTGTAACTGACCTCCTTATCTCTAAGCTTGATCTGCTCGTCTAGCTGTATCACCTGAAAAATGTTAAATTACTGGGATGAGACAACGTTCAATAAGACGAAATATGCTATTACCAGTGTGTGGCAACTGAGTTTACATAAATAATTTTCTGATAAATAACTGAAACTAAGATATCATGTAAAATATAATACTATGTAACTCACACCTATGTGGCTTAAAAATACAACTGTATTATTTGAGCTTTCCATTTATTCATACTACTAATATTATAATATATCTGCTGTTATTCTGTAAATCTATATATATATATATATATATATATATATATATATATGTGAAAACTACTCTGAAAAACTGTATATCATGATTTAACCCTTCATGACAGGGTTGTGCAGCCCGTAGGCGGGACTTAACTTTAGTTCGCCCACTAGGATAAGTCAACGGATACTCTATCAATCGTCAGACCGGCCTTACTACAATCCCTCTAAGGCTCGATAACTGGCCTCTCCCTCGTCAAATCGGCAACCTCTACCCAGAATATTGGGGAGCTTGCAATCCCTTCGAAGCACGGTTGAAAAAATCCACACACTATTTGAGATATGTGGTTGCACTATGATCTAAAATAGCTATGATACCATGCTCTGCTAACTGAATCTGTTAGTTTTGGTGCAACCCCAAGAGGGGGGGGGGGGAGGTGAATTGGATGTTTAAAATTTATCGCATAGATCTACTGGTTTTAACAATAGTATAACACAGCCTAGGGTCAATCTATGCAATTTAGAAATTAAGCATACACATCCAGAATAGTAAGGTGCGGAAAAGTAAACAATACATGCGATATGTTATTGGGGCTCGGCCAAATTGCCTATGTCCCCACCTTGGCTACACCAGCACAAGGATTCCACTACTGCTTACTTAACGGGTGGAGCGGCATCGATTACGACCAGGTCAATTCAAGGGGCTGACCTCAACTAACACGCCTTACCAGGATGACACACCTAACTTTCCTAACTAGGTCTAAAATAGTTCGGGACTATTCCATAGGGCTAGTCTCCCTCTTCAAGCCAACGCCTGGAATACAATAAATGTGTATAAATTTTATAAATGGAAATACGCTTTTTACACAAGCATGTATGTGCACCAGTACAACTTTAGCAATAATGCAAGCACGTATGATATGCAAATATGTTCAGTGCTCTAATGTGTGCTACACACTCAATCAAGTATAGATTATCAGTCCAGGTCTAGAGTGTATATCAAAGTAAGATTAGAAGCACAATATATGAATAACGCAAGATCAGATTAGTGTTTCAAATATGCTAAGCAAGTTGATTCAAACAAACTCAACAAGATATTTCAATATACAAAGCACAATGGAGTGTTTGAAAACTAACTTTTGAAAAGGATTTTGCACACAAAAATGTAGGCTTGGGTATCTTGCAATGACAATGCAAGAACAACAATGCTCAAAGTCTTCCCACACACGATTTATCAAATGAAATTAGTGGAAAAACTTTAATGCTAAACTCTCAAAGAAAATCAATCAAGCAATAATGCAAGTGAGAGTTCTAGCTAGTAAGATTAAGCATAATAGCTTTAGAGATACTCACAACACTTAAAAAGATCAAAGAGAGTGGAGTATGTGAGTGTTTGGAAGTAGTATTGGCTAATATAGAGTTTTGAATGTTGAGAGAATTTTGCACTAATCAAATTTTCTAATCCTTTCTAATTATGACAAATTAACAGGTATTTATAGGCAAGGATAAATTTTTGACCATTGGGGACCCAATGGGAATAATTAGATTTATTTTAAAAGCCATTAAGAAAATTAACCCAGTTTACCCCATTTAGAAATCAGTAAAAAATAATTTAACTCGAGAGGTTCGTGTGCCCGATTTGACTCACTCAGAAAATCAGTTTTTAATTGTTTGGATGCCCGAAGTAAGGGACATTCGGCTGAACAAAAGTCAGTAGCATTTTGTTCGTAGGTTCGGGTGCCTGGTTCCAAGTTCAGTTAACCAACTGACCAATTCAGTCGCTCGACTCCATTTTGAACATGATCGTTTGGGCGCCTGAGTAGTTGAAAAGGCCTGACATAGGTTCGGGTGCCCGAGGGAGATACGCTCAAAACAGGTTCGGGTGCCCGAACATAAAGTCAACAAATTGACTTGTTCAGTCGCCCAAGCTGTTTTACACTACTTGGGTTCGGTCACATGAACCCTCTCAATATTTTCAATTAAGTTCATTTTTAGCCAATTTTAATTCCCCTGATATGAAGAGTGATGTTGGGGACTTTGTGTACTAAAAGTAGGTACCTAAGGTCCAACTATGGTCTGTATGATCATACCTACCTACCATGCATGATGCAAATTATTACAAGACGTAGAGTGCACAATCCATAACAACATTACATCCAGAATAAAGAATTGAAATAATAAATAAAAGTACAACACAAAATTCTTTATTCTTTTGCACGAACACTGCACGCCACCATGGTATGTCTTTTAGTCCAAATACACGTGCATAGTGAACTTGCATGCAAGCCTTAGTACAATCATCAATACCAAGAGTATTTGTCATGATCGAAACTAGGCATGACCTATCAGGTCAACAAAATCTGACTGAAATAATTCATCAGGATCTGATACTATATAATACTAATATATAATTATCTTACTGTTTCATCATAATTCCAAAATAACCATAACACTATAAATCTGATATGAAAATACTGTAATATCTAACTGAAATAATTGTAATATCTGATCTGTAATATCTGAATTGAATAAACTAAAATATCAGAGTGTTATGGTTTTAAAATTCTCGAAATCATGGTATTCTATAAACACTATAAAATATCTGTCTGTAAAATATCTGTCTGCATATACATTGTAATTCATGATTTTGTAAAATCTAGTAAAACACATTTCTGTGCAAAAATACTGTAAACCATGATATTCTAAAAAACTATATAAATTATGAACTATTATGATATTAACTTATGCCACACAACCAAACAAATAAAACCCCTATATTGAAATCTGTGTTTTCTGATAATGAAGATAATTTATACTCTGTAGAATTTACCCCAAAACACACACACACACACACACACACACACACACACACACATATTATTGATAAATATTCTAAAATTCCTAGTATAACATATTTTCCTTACTTGACTAACTGAACTCACCTACTGATTTAAACTCACGCCCACGACGTTTATAATTCCATAATCCTAAAATTATACACATACATATTTTCTTGTTAATTAACTGAATCCCCAGAATAATTTTCATACTCATATTTCCCAAATTCATAAACTAATTATCACCTTACCTGGGTTCTTGAAAACATACACTAAAAATCCTTAGCCTACCTACCGTGTATACATCAACGCTGAATTTCACAAAATCCCAATTTCTTAATTTAACCTCATAAATACATTCACATCTAGGCCTATACCTTAAATAAATTAATAATCCATCCAAAAATACCCAAATAACACCATTACCTCAATTTTGGGATGGTGCTCCAAAACCCCAAATTGAAATTCTACTCTACCTACGTTGTAGAGAATCTTCCCAGGAACCTCGTGGTGGTTCTTGATCGTTGAAATGAGGCTTATTGGAGCAGAAATTGTAGAGAGAAGGGAGAGGACAATAGGTTTCTAGAGAGAGAGAGAGAGAGAGAGAGAGAGAGTAATTACCATTTTACCTTTACCCGACCGTGATTAAAACCCAAAACTATCACCGATTTTTTGACTCCTTCAGAAAACCATCGTCGCTTTTCTCCTACCTTAGCCAAAAATCCATTCTTCCATTTTATTTTATTATTATAATTTTTGGCTCACTACATTTTCCCCTCCTTATAAAATTTTTTCCTCGAAATTTACTATTTGTGCTGTGCACCATATCCTGAAGAAAAATTGGCTACTTATTTTATTAATTGCCCTCCCTTACGGCGGAGGAATTCCGTGGTTACATATACGGTTCTGAGAGATTATATATATATACACAAAAGAAAATTCTCTCAAAACCCAAAACACTACCTATCCTATAGTCTAATATATAATTTGTACATACATCATTATGCTTTGCATAAAATAAAACTAAACTGAATTTATTTTACCTGAATCACTATTGTTCTTTTTGTCTAATACTAGTCCCCACTGAGCAGATGTGAGTATCTCTGTCGTATCTCATCCTTTAACTCCCACGAGGCCTCTTCCACCGCATGATTTCTCCACATGTCTTTTACTAGTGGAATTCTCTTAGTATGCAACTCTTGTTCTTTTCTATCTAAGATCTGCACCGGTGTTTATGCATATACTAGGGTATCCCTAAACTCTATCTCCTTATAGCTGATCACATGGGAGGGATTCGGGACATATTTACTTAGCATGGAAACATGGAGTACGTCATGTATTCTAGATAACGCTGGTGGTAAAGCTAGCACGTAGGCAACTAAACCCACTCTTTCTAGTATCTCGAATGAGTCAATAAACCTAGGACTCAGCTTACCCTTCCTCCTAAATCTCATAGCTCCTCTCAGCGGTGCTACTTTCAAAAATACTTGATCTTCCACATCAAATTCCAGTTTTCAGTGGCGAGTATCTATATAGCTTTTCTATCGAATCTAAGCTGCACTGATTCTGTCTTTAATTAGTCGGACTTTATCGTACGCCTACAATACTAATTCTGGTCCTAAGACTCACTTCTCACCCATTTCATCCTAGTATATAGGAGAACGAAACCTTCTACCATACAATGCCTCATAAGGTGCCATCCCGATTGGCTTGATAGCTTTTATTATACGCAAACTCAACCAGTGGCATATATTGGGTCCAACTACCCTCAAAATCCAGCATACACGCTCGTAGCATATCTTTAAGTATCTGGATCATCCTCTATATTTTCCCATCAGTTTGAGCATGAAAAGTTGTGCCGAATGATAACTGAGACCCCAAAGCCTCCTGTAAGCTCCTCCAAAATTGTGATGTGAAATGTGGGTCACTATCTGAAACTATGGATACTGGCACTCCATGGGGTTGTACTATCTTTTGGATGTATATCTATGTCAGTCTATTCATAGTATAGTTAACTTTAATAGGGAGAAAGTTGGCCGTCTTCGTTAGTCGGTCTACAATCACCCAGGTAGTGTTCTGACCATGTAGCGCCAACGGTAATCCTGTAACAAAGTCCATGGATATATGGTCCCATTTCCACTTAGGGATGTGGAGTGGCTGTAGCTGTTCTGCCATTCTCTAGTGCTCAACCTTTACCTACTAGTACGTCAAACATTACTCCACAAATTCTGCTATCTCTCTCGTCATGCCGCTCCACCAGAAAGATTCTTGGAGATCCTGATACATTTTGGTACTGCCAGGATGAACAACATATAGGGATCTGTGTGCCTCCTCTAAGATAGCTCTCCTAATCTCAGCATCTGCATAAACGCACAATCTGGTACAAAACTGTAGGGCTCCATCATCTGATATACTGAACTCCTCTCCCTGTCTGTCTTGCACCTTTTCTATCAACTATACTAACTCGGTGTCATTTATCTAAGCAGTTTTAATTCTTTCTTGTAAGGTAGGCTATATCACTAGGTTAGTAATAAATTCCTGGTGACCACCTTTTACTAACTCTACACCGAGCCTCTCCAGGTCCGTCCTAATCGAATGTTGAATATCTACTACTAACAATGTTATACTCACTAACTTTCGGCTCAGCACATCAGTCACCATGCTTGCTTTACCTAGATGGTAGCTAATAGTACAATCATAATCCTTAATAAGTTTTGACCATCTTCTTTGCCTCATATTCAATTCTTTCTGGGTGAAAAAATACTTCAAACTTTTATGGTCTATGAAGATTTTGCATTTCCTACCATAAAGATAGTGCCTCTACATTCTTAGAGCATACACTACGGCAGCTAACTCTAATTCATGTACTAGGTAGTTATTTTCATACTATTTAAGCTATCGAGAAGAGTAGGCAATAACCTTTCCATGTTGCATCAACACGCACCCAAGTCCTTTCTGGGACGCATCACTAAATATAACAAACTCATCCTCTTCTGATGGTATAGATAACACTGGTGCCGTGATCAATCTCCGCTTTAACTCCTGGAAGCTCTGCTCACAATCATTTGTCCATTCGAACCTCACATTCTTCCTCTTGAGTCATGTCAGTAGACCAGATAATCTGGAAAAACCATCCATAAAATGTCGGTAATACCTTGCCAGACCTAGAAAGCTCCTGACCTCCTGAACATTCACTAGTCTCACCTAACTCACTACTGCTTCTATTTTACTTAAATCAATTAATATGCCATCCCTGGAGATCACATGCCCGAGGAAAGTGACCTACCTCAACCAGAATTCACATTTTTTGAATTTTGCATATAATTTCTTTTCCCTTAACACCTGTAAGACCAGTCTCAGGTGACCCTTATGCTCCACAAAACTCTTCGAGTGGACCAATATATCATCAATAAATACCACAACAAACTGATCTAAGTACTGATGGAACACCCGATTCATTAGGTCTATAAACACTGCCGGTGCATTAGTCAATCCGAACGACATTACTAAGAACTCGTAGTGCCCATACCTACTTTGGAAAGCTATCCTCGAAATGTACTCTGCTCTAACTTTCACCTGGTGCTAACCTGATCGAAGATCAATCTTAGAGTAAACTTGGGTCCCCTGGAGCTGATCAAATAGATCATCAATTTTGGGAAGAGGATATTTATTTTTGACTGTTAGTTTATTTATTTATCTATAATCTATGCACATCCTCATAGTCCCATATTTATTTTTCACAAATAAAATTGGTGCTCCCCAAGGTGACACACTAGGCCTGATAAACCCTTTATCTATCAACTCCTGCAATTGATCTTTCAATTCTTTTAGTTCGGCTGGAGCCATTATGTATTTTGCTTTAGATATTGGTGCCAACCCTGGTAGTAGATCCACAGTAGATTGAATTTCTCGTTCTGGTGGTAAGCCAGACAATTCCTCTAGGAATACATCTGAAAATTCTTTAGCTATTGGAATGTCAGTCTATTTCAATTCTTCTTTTGGCATCTCCTTTATATATGCAATATAACCCTAGCAACCATATAAAGCAGTCTGCTCGTCTGAATCGCTGATACTAACTATGGTGAGGTGTGCACCCGTTGTAACGACCTGCTGTTTAACTTGGGTTATATATACTATAACATTTAAAATGCCCTGATACCATACTGGATTAAACCCAATCATCAACCTAAGAAGCGAGAAGAAGAAATCAAATAAACATAACCATATGTAATTATATACAATACTAGAGTACTAAAATGTTTCCCAAAATATACATGCACGACTGTTCCCCAAAATACCCTTAACTGGCTATTACTATACAGAAATACTTCAAAACCCAATACTCACTCTCTACTGAACAGGTCAGTATTAAAGCCCCTCTACTTGTGAGCCTGATCTGCTCGCCTACTTGGATCACCTGAAAAATTTTAAATTAATTGGGATTAGTCAACGCTCAGTAAGATGAAATATGCTATTACTAGTGTGTGACAAATGAGTTACAATACTGTGAAAATATGTTACTATATAATCATGTATCACTAAATATGTAAAGTACAATACTAGTAATATAAATCATCTTCTTTTATCTTTTGCTTAACAGTTCTATACTTTAGGCTTCTACTCAAAATACTTCTAATAAATATATATATATTTTCTGTTTCTGTAAATCTGTATAAACATAGTAATAATTGAAATCTTCCTTGTGGATAACTATGTATCATGATTTAACCCCTCATGACAGGGTTGTGTGGCCCGTAGGCGAGATCTACCCTGGCTGGCCAACCAAGAATAAATCACTATACTCCATAGGTATGATCAGCCCTCCTTTACCTATATCTGATGGGGAGCCTATCCACTCGGGGGCTCTATGCGATCGACCTTTATACCACGTATTATTTGAATAGGTGGTTGCACTTTATAAACTGTATGTAGCTATGGTATCGTGCTCTGCAAACTGTATGGTTCAATAGGGTCTGATACTATGTAATACATCTCTATATATAACTATCTGTTTTACCATGATTCTGTAATAACTGTATAAACCATGACGCTGTGATGAACTGCATCTGTATCGACTATATTTTCTAAAATAAACTGTAAAACTATATATCATGGTATTGTAAACTGTGTCTGTATCAACTATATAATCATGGTATTCTATAAATTACTATAAAACATATCCACTGTCTATACATTCTGTAAAACATAACTTAGGAAAATATTGTAGAACATATTTCTGTACTATAACTATATTCTCAAGCCATACAGTAATTTTAAAATATATTAATCATACTTGATAAACCCTATAAATCTCTGCTGTGAACAATACTCTGATGGAACATTTATAATTTTATATTGAAATCATACTCAAATAACCTAGCATAGCATATTTCCCTTACCTGATTTATGCTAAAACCCTCCTATTGTAATGGGTCCTACACCCGTAGGATTCTCCACTCAACACCTTGAAAACAATATTCACCAGAAAAGAATATCAATATTTCTTTTCCTACAACTGACAGAAGGCCAAAAATTGACTAAAATGTCTTACCCTAATTCTGGGAAGAAATTCGATTCGATCCCACCGACGATCCGCCCCAACAGAATTGAAGAGAACTCCTCCAGGAGCGTCGTGGTGGCCTCAGATCATCGATTCGGCGACTGACGGTGCTGAAATCGAAGAAAGAAAAGGAAGAAATCATAGGGAAAGAAAAGAGAGTCTGTGGCCGAATTTCTACAATTAAAATCAATTTAGGGCTATTTATACTGCGGGATTCGTCGACGGGCCACGTCACCTCGTCGACGAGTCTTGTAGAAGTTCGTTGACGAGTTCGTCGACGAGGTCTGGGAAATTTTCTTGGAAATTTTATCTCCAAAATGCAATGTCATTGAAGAACGGAAAGCATTTGTCGACAAAGTCTGCTGCCTCCTTTTGTTACTGTTTCCATTTCTCTCTCTCTCTCTCTCTCTCTCTCTCTCTCTCTCTCTCTCTCTCTCTCTCTCTCTCTCTCTCTCTTTATTCTTTAAATACTATTATTCTCTAGGCCACTACACCCATGATCCCATAAATCTAAATTCTTGCTCACCTGGGGGTCTGAAAATAATTTCTTTTCGATGACAATATATGCTAGTGTGATTAGTTACTAGCCAGTTTATACCCAATATCACATCAAACCCCTGCATGTCTAGTACCACAAGATCGGCTGGTAGTACTTTCTATTGAATGCCCATTGGAAAATTTTTAAGTATCCTCCTACATCTCATTACTGATCCAGTCGGCGTGGCTACTAACAATTCAACATCTAGCAGTTGTGCCTCAATCCCAGATAATTTAGTATATCCCGATGACATGAAAGAATGAGTGGCACCCGTGTCAAACAAAACAACAACTTTATATGGTAAAGCAGTAATAATACCTGTCACGACATCTCCAGCAGCCTCAACATCTCTTGGCGTCAATGCATAGACCCTCGTCGGTGCTGTGTTCCTCTGCTGACCTCCACGGGGCGCCTGGTAATCACCTTGAAATAGTCTGTGAATAGGTGCATGGGTCGACGGTCCCTGACATGGCCAAGCCCTATGTCCTGGTCTCTCAGACCGATAGCAGACATTCTCTCCCATCCTACACTCACCTGGATGCCTCTGACCACATCTAAGGCAGATGAGATAAGTCTGCTCTCCCTGAAACTCTTGGTGTCCTGTCATTTGCCTCTGGCCTCCTCTATACCGATCTCCTCTCCATGGGCCCCGACTAGAACCCGCCTGAAAACTCGGAGGTATGGACCTCTTCCTTTAGCTCGACACTCCCACATCTGTCTGTTCACTCTCCTATGCTACTATGGCTCTATCAACTAATTCAGTGAAATCCTGTATCTTTAAAACTGCCACCTGCTTATATATATCTCGCTTCAGACCTCTTTCAAACTTCCTGGTTTTATTAACTTCATCTGACACTATATATGGAGCAAATCGTGACAGCTCTATAAACTTTGCCACATATCGCTGGATTGTCAACGGCCCCTGAGTCAAACCCAAAAACTCCTGCACTCTAGCCTCTCTAATAGTAGAGGGGAAAATATCTATCAAAGAATATCTCTATGAATCTGCTCCAGGTCATAGGCTTTGGTATGGGTCTTTGCTCCTCCAATAATTTCATGGCCGTCCACCATCTCTTGGCCTCTCTTGTCAACTTATACGTGGCATAGAGGACCCTTTGCTTGTCGGTGCAGTGAAGAATTGTCAGTACTTTCTCTATCTCCTGCATCCAGTTTTTAGCAACTATAGGATCGGTTGCTCCTGAAAACGCTGGAGGGTTCATCTTAGTGAACTTCTCTATCGTACAACCTTGGGTTGCAGATGGACCTCCCTACTCCTTGGACCTCCATGTAATCTCAGCCATGACCTGCTGAGTTACGCTGCATAAAACAACATCTAAGTCTTCACTACCCATATTAGAGGTCCTTGCTCCATCATCGCTGCTAGCATGAGCACTACTACCTTCAGGGTCCATCTTGCAATATCACCAAATTATTCTAAGAATTTGAGCCTCATAATACTATTCTAACTAAAATATCCCCATACCTCCTATTACTAATTTAAGGTCTAGTCCTACCATATGGAAATAGAAATCGACAATAGTTTACTATGGTTTTCTTGAAATCATCACCCCAGGAAAAACACAGAAACCATCCCGAAGTTCATGCTTCCAAATTGCAGAATAGAACCCTAAATTCTCATCCTAGTTTCCCAACATTATCTCACTGATATTTTATTCTATCCTTCTCAAAATTTCCATTCCTATATTCTAGTATTGTTTTCCCCTGCGCTCTAGAGTCTACAGAACTTTGCAACCTAGGCTTTGATACCAAAATGTAACGACCTCAAAATTCATACCATTTAAAAAATATGTATAAACTAAACTATAAATAGACTGATAATCGTTTTACCCTGATACCCCTATAATGACTATTGAAATACACCTATCCAATAGAAACATAAAACTGTACAACCATATACACAATACCAGAATTTAGTATCTTCCCAAAATATACATACAAAAAAACATAACTCTCCAATATTATCTATAAAAACTCCTGAGATCTACCCAAAAATACTTTTCTCTTGAAAACACTTACCCTATAAATAGGGTAGTGTAACTGACCTCCTTATCCCCGAGCCTGATTTGCTCGTCTAGTTGGATCACTTGAAAAATGTTAAATTAATGGGATGAGACAACACTCAGTAAGACGAAATATGCTATTACCAGTGTGTGACAACTAATTTACATAAATAATTTTATGATAAATAACTGAAACTGAGATATCATGTAAAATATAATACTGTGTAACTCACACCTATGTGGCTTAAAAATACAACTGTATTATCTAAACTTTCTTTTTATTCATACTGCTAATATTATAATATATCAGATGTTATTCTGTAAATCTATATATATATCTATGAAAACTACCCTGGAAAACTATATATCATGATTTAACTCCTCGTGAGAGGGTTATGCGGCTCGTAGGCGAGACTTAACTCTGGTTGACCCACCAGGATAAGTTAACTGATACTCTATCAATCCCCATGCCGGCCATACGGAAATCCCTCCAAGGCTTGGTAACTGGCCTCTCCCTTGCCAAACCATCTACCTCTACCCAGAATACTGGGGAGCTTGCAATCCCTCCAAGGCACGGTTGACGAAAATCCACACACTATCTGAGATATGTGGTTGCACTCTGATCTGAAATAACTACGGTACCGTACTCTGCTGACTGAATCTGACTGAAATAATTCATCAGGGCCTGATACTATATAATACTAATATATAATTATCTTACTATTTCATCATGATTCTAAAATAAGCATGACACTATAAATCTGATCTGAAAATACTGTAATATTTGACTGAAATAACTGTAATATCTGATCTGTAATATCTGAACTGAATAAATTGAAATATATGAGTATTATGGTTTTGAAATTCTTGAAATCATGGGAAGTAAACACTGTAAAATATCTGTTTATAAAATATCTGTCTGTAAAATATCTGTCTGTATATACACTATAATTTATAATTTTGTAAAATCTGGTAAAGCATATTTCTGTGCAAAAATACTGTAAACCATGATATTCTAAAAAATTGTATAAATTATGAATTGTTCTGATATTAACTCATGTCACACAACTAAATAAATAAAAACCCCTGTACTGGAATCTGTATATTTTGATAATGAAGATAATTTATACTCTGCAGAATTTACCTCGAAACACACACACACACACACACACACACACACACACACACACACACATATATATATATACATATATATATATATATATTATCGATAAATTTTCTAAAATTTCTAGTATAGCATATTTCCCTTACCTAGCTAACTAAACTCGCCTACTAATTCTAACTCACGTCTACGACGTTCATAATTCCATAATCCTGAAATTATACACATACATATTTTCCTGTTAATTAACTGAATTCCTAGAATAATTTTCATAATTACATTTCTTAAATTCATAAACTATTTATCACCTTACCTGGGTTCCTGAAAAAATCCACTAAAAATTCTTAGCTCGCTTGTCGTGTATACACCAATCCCGAATTTTACAAAATCCCAATTTCTCAATTTAACCTCATAAATACATTCACATCTAGGTCTATACCTTAAATAAATTAATAATCAATCCAAAAAAACCCAAATAACACCCTTACCTCAGTTTTGGGATGGTGCCCCAAAACCCCAAATTGAAATTCTACTCCGCTTACGTTGTAGAGAATCTTCCCAGGAATCCCGTGGTGGTTCTTGATCATCGAAATGAGGTTTATTGGAGCAAAAATTATGGAAAGAAAGGAGAGGGCCGTGGGTTTCTGGAGAGAGAGAGAGAGAGAGAGAGTAATTTGATTTGTTTAACAAAATGAAGCTCTCTCGGTTCTTTATAACTTCCAACATTGGCCAGAAAACCGTTATTATAATTTTTGGGTCACTACATCAAGGGTTGTTGCAATTAAAAATTTACTTTTATATTTCATGTATAAGTGCGTTCCGTCCACACAAAGAACTCGAGGATAACGACAAAGTCCCTCTATTGATGCTACAAATGACTAAAATATGTGAGTTGAGGTGTGATCCTAAGGGGCGGGGGGGGGGGGGGGGGGAGGTGAATTGGTTTTTTAAAAAAATTTATACAAAAGCTTAATCAATTGTTACTATGATTTTCATAAGTGATCTAAGTACTCAATAATAAAAGTATTCTCAGTAGATAAATGTATCAATATAAATATTCTTGAATATAAGAGAGTTTTTACTATGATTCCAATAATTGATCAAACTACACAATAATAATAACAGTATTCATAGCAGATCAAAAATGATTAAAACGTAACAAAGTTAAGGAAGAGAGAGTGACACCGTATTTTACAAGGTTCGACGATTTCTTCCTACGTCCTTGCCTCAAGTAACCCACTTGAGGATTCCACTATACCCTCATTTTTATAAGTGGAGAAACCTCTCTCCTTCAGGAGGTGGAGATGCCTCTATCCTTCAATTGGCAGAGATCCTTTACAAAATCCCAAGCAAAAATCTCCTTTCGCTTGTCAATGATTTAACCTAGAATCGTCAAGATACAAAGAATCAGTGGAAGTAGAGTTGTACAAACAAAACTCTCTGAATAGAGCAGTTGAGTACACAAATCAAAGCACTAATACACTCTCAGTTGAGTATTGAAATGAAGCTCAAAGAGTAGCTAAGGTTTTTCTAGTTTTTGAAAAGCAATATGCTTGAAAGATGAACTCAATTGACCAACGCATTCCCCAGCTGACCAAACCTCTTGGGTTGGCCATATTTTTCAAAGCAAAACATCATTATCTTTTTAATTAAACTTTTCCAAAATGACGAGCGTGTCCCTAACGGTCAAAATTCTTGGGTGTTCTATATATAGCTCATTCCAAAGCATAATTAGCAAGGTGTTTATCTTACAAATTCTCTAAAAATATTTTGTACTATTATTTCTTATACTCCCACATACACAACCTTACACTCATTCTCTTTCTCATACACTTTGTTAAATCATCTTAGAAAGAGAGCATTGATTCTCATTCTTCATTTGTAAATTGTTGCACTTGAAGATTGATTGAATATTCTTGTGGGCATTCATTACATTATTTAGCAAGCTTACACTCTCACTCATACATTAAATTTAAAAATCCTTTTGAGAGTAGGCTTTGAGTTTTTCCTAGATTATTTTATTCATAAATATTTTTTTTGGGAAAACTCCTTATAGCTTGTGGTTCTTTGTGCACATTCATTGCAAGAATAAAAAACTTATATTGTGTTTATTGCAAAAATATTTTGAGAAGCTAATCTCTGACATCTCCCATACTTTATCTTTGAAAAAATATTTCTAGAGATATTATTTGAGTTATTTAGATCTTTGATATACACTTAGTGAATATTTCATATTTGAATCAAAGATCATTTTCATTATCATCTCTCACACTATTTCATAAATATACTTTTGAGAGATAAATCACATATACTCTACTGAGCATATACTCCCATCATACAAGAGTGCATTGAGTTTCATATTGTACATCTCTGCTTTTGTAAAAACATTCATCTTTGTGCGCAAAATTTTCATATCTTTGTATTCCAGGCGTGGCCTGAAGAGGGAGACGCCACCCTATAAGGAGAATCGGTTTGGCTTAACCTGGTTAATTGAGGTAGGAGGGCTCCATCTTGTAAGGTGCAACCGGTTTGGCTTAGCTCGGTAAGTAAGCTAGGGAGATTCCGCTCTGTAAGGAGAAATAGTTTGGCTTCGTTCGTAAGTGAGTTGGGGAGACTCTGCCCCACAAGGAGTAGTGTAAACGGCGTCACTCCACCTTGTTAAGTGAGCATTTAGTGGAATCCTCAAGTGGGTTAGCTTGAGGCAGGGACGTAGGCAGGATTGGCCAAATCTCAATAGAAATATTGTGTCGTTCTCTCTTTCCCTACGCTATTTTTTTTCCGCACTTGTATGCTAATATATGACTCTTTGTGAATGTTATATCTGTTTTAAATATTCACATACTTGATTTTTTGTGAATTGGAGATTGCTTAGAAAAGACCTTAGGTTGCGATATACTAATTGTGGTTTTAAAATTAGAGGAAAATTAACCTAGAAAGTTTTAAATACCCAATTCACCCCCTTCTTGGGATTACACCATTCTTATAAAAAATCATAGATATCATAGAAAGAAAGGAGACAAATAAGGGGGCAATATTGGACTTAGATTAGAAAATAGAAAGAGATAGGTTGACATACACACACACACACACACGCACACACACAGAGAAAGATAAAAGGTGAAGTAGCATGTTATGTTAAGCACTGGGTTGGTATAAATGTTGTGTTGAAGGTCCATTAATACAAGACAGGTTGCACACCTATTTTGATGTAGGATGTGATTGATAGACCTAATCCTATTGGTCAACCCTCACACAAGCACATACACTCAAAACACTTTAAATTAAGAATTCAATTATCTAAATATAAACACCATAAATCATGTTTCATTTCACATATTGTTGGATTTTTTAAAAGATGTATGATGTTGTCTAGAAATAAGTCCCAAGTGTTTACTGGTCAAGGATTCTAGTTTTATGTGGAAGATGTTACTTTCAAAATCAAGATTCTAAGTTTAACAAGCTAACATTCATTCAATTGATTTTAGTTAGCAAGTATCAATATTGCAATCTATGGATTCAAATGGTTTATTCAAGCATGGAATTTCAAGTTTTTTCAAGCTATGGCATACACAAGATTAATAAGAGTTCATAACAAAAATACTGAGTTTACAAAAAGATACATTGGATGACTTGACGATGTTCTTACCACATCGTAAATCCTTTCGTACAAGCTTTGAAGCACCAAGATGAACGTAGTAATGCAGTGAAGTGATGGTGGCCGAGTGGGTATTTGAAGGGGTTGGTCGTGTGGGTATTTTAGAGGAAGCTGTGTGGGTTAGAGGGTGGAGATGGAGATGGAGTCGCAAGATAGATATTGGTCTTTCACCACCTGAACTTCGGGGAGAACGCGTAGCCTTACACCACACAATTGAAATGAGTGGACAAGCTTTCAAGCTAAAAAATGGAAAACTTCAATATACTCAAACTTAGCTTAACTTTTAAAGGGATATATATAGCTGACATGGGGGGAAGGAGACAAGACATTAACTAACTAAGCTAGCTGTAACAACCCAAAAAATAAAGGTATTTAAATAATAAAGAGAGAGGGAAATGGAATCAGTAAGAGAAGGAGGCAGCTAACTTGCGTTCATCGACGGAATTGCATTTAGGAGGTAAAATTTCCAAGAAATTTCCCCAGGCCTCGTTGACAAACACAGGGGTTTCGTCAACGAGGGTTTTTCAAGACCTCGTCGATGAGGTCCTATCTTCGTTGACGAGGCCTCGTCTTCGTCGACGAGAAGATACCAAGATAGGTTTTTGGGACAGACTAAAATTTGTCGATGAAGGAGGAAGTTCATCGATGAAATTATTGAAGGACTCGTCGATGAGATGATGTGGCTCGTCAATGAATCCCGTAGTATAAATAGTGCTTAAACTCATTTTATGTAGAATTTCAGTGCTGCTCTTCTCTCTCTCTCTCTCTCCTATGACCTCTCCCTCTTCTTTTTTTGATTTCGGCCTCGTCAGTCGCTGAATCGACGATCTGGGGCCACCACGATGCTCCTGGAGGAGTTCTCTCTAAGTTTACCGGAGCGGATCGTCGGTGGAACGAAATTGGAATTCATCCCAAATCTAGGGTAAAGTCTTTTATTCGGAATTTGGGTTTCTGGAAGTTGTGAGAAATGTAACAGATATAGAAATAGTAATGTTTTGTTATGGGATTTATGGTTTTTTAGGGTGTTGAGTGGAAAATCCAGCTGGTGTTCGACCCGTTATAGTAGGGGATTTTTAGTAGGAAACAAGTAAGGGATGTAACGACCTCAAATTCCTTAACATAAAATGTAACATATTAAATGGAAAAGTCGACCCGAACCCGTGGGTAACGGGGACGCTTGTCAATTATAGCAGAAACCTAAGCAGTAGCAAGCATAAAATCTAAATCATCAATCCATAAAGCATAATACCAGAGTTTACTACAACATCATAAAACTGTATTTATATACATCCTCATAAACATCAAAATAACTCTAGGATCAAACACAAAATAATTTCGACTTTAGTACAAAATCTTACCCTCATAAGGGGGTAATATCTCTAACTCAACAGAGGCAACGACCAGCCGATCACTCAAGGTCTCCTGAAAAATTAATTAATGTTGGGGGTGAGACACATCTCAGTAAGGGAAAATAAAGTAAATACAGTTGTGTGACAACATGAATATTTAATGTAATTATACATATACAGTACATTTCATATTTTTGTAAGCGTTCATCATATCATACTGAATAATCACATGCTTTCATATTTTTCTAATAAGTCATATCATACATAAAACATTTGTTATAATTGATAATATTGAAAACATACCCAAGATGAATAGCTAGCTAATGTCATGTATTACCTCCCATGATGGGTTGTGTGGCCTAAAGGCGGGACCCGACAATGGCTGGCTGACCACTGCCGGGTCAAAAATATGTCTGTAAGTATGATGGGCCCGCCGCACCCTGGTCCAGACTGGCAG
Source organism: Malania oleifera (assembly GCF_029873635.1). Classification (NCBI taxonomy): domain Eukaryota; kingdom Viridiplantae; phylum Streptophyta; class Magnoliopsida; order Santalales; family Ximeniaceae; genus Malania; species Malania oleifera. The sequence continues at coordinate 58,232,627 of NC_080417.1, read as the reverse complement.
GTGGACGTCTACAACTCTATACTAAAAGCCACATCGACTATCCATCTCCCACCCCCTTGTGGGGTGGTTAGCACTAATCAGAACATAGATATATGATCTATATAGCTACGGTACCGAGCTCCTGAAACTAAACTAAAGTAATATCCGGGTTCTAATAACATGTAATACGTGATATTATAGCATCTTTCATAATTACGGCCTTGTGCCGAACATTTCATAATTACGGCCTTGTGCCGAACATTTCATAATTACGGCCTTGCGCTGAACATTTCATAGATACGGCCTTGCGCCGAAATCATACATAAATACGTTATTCTGAAAATAATCATTTAATCATATATTTGTTAGAATCATAATGTACTGTATACTTTTATAACTTCTCAAATCATACTGCATTCATATCATTATCATATCATAATATTTTTTTCCATCTAAAATGATATTCATGGCACACATTTGCTATATAAAACCATATATTATTTTCTAAAATTCATAATTTCCAGCTTCTCATACATATATATACGTTTCATCACATTAGCAGTATTTTTCTCAAATGTACATTTATTCCATAATATTCAAATATCGTAAATACTTTCAGGAAATCAAGTTACTCATAAATAATAATAATTTGCATGAAAAGTAACTGCTTTAGTTTATTCCTTTACCTGACTACTGAGAAAGCCCCTAAAATATCCTAATCTGACACCCGTAGGATTTTATGATCAAGACCCTAAAAATGAAAGCTCACAGTACTAAACTTCAGTATTTCTACGTGTATATCATTTCCTATAACTACCGTAAGGTCAAATTTGGCTTAAAAAGTCTTACCTCAACTCAGGGATGATTTCCAACTTGCTTTCACCAATGATCCACTCCGACAGATTTGGAGAGAACTTCCCCAGGAGCGTCATGGTGACTTCAGATTGTCGATTTAGCGTAAATCTGGCCCAAAATCGAAGAAAGAGAGAGAGAGAGGACCGAAGGGGGAGAGAGAGAGAATGAGTTTGCTTAGTTGTGAAGTAACAAAAATTTGGATTTTTATATTTATAGAACTGGATTCGTCGACGAGCCACATCATTCGTCGACGAATCCTTTAATAATTTCGTCGATGAAATTCAGTCCTCGTCGATGAAATTCAGTCAGCTCAAAACTCTCTCGGTATTTCTTTGTGGATGAAATTCAGTCTTCGTCGATAAATTCTTTTAAACCCTCGTCGACGAATCCCTTGTATTCGTTGACGAAGTTGACTTCCTCCTTCTGTTACTATTTTCATTTCCCTTCCTCTTTATTATTTAAATTCCTTTTTTATTCGGGTTGTCACATCCTCCCCCCTCCTTATAAAATTTCGTCCTCGAAATTTACTATTCACGTAATTTATCATCCCTTAGGAAAAATGGTCTACTTATTTTATTACTTACCCTCACTTACGGCGGAAGAATACCGTGGTTACAACTCAAGTTCTGAAAGATTATATATACTAAAAGAAAATTCTTCTAAAACTAACTATCTCATACTACCTATAACATTACATGTACCTGTACAAGAAACATTACATATTTACTCACATTTCAAATTACATTTAAACTTCTTGGAATAGTTGTGGATATTTCTGTCTGATCTGCTCCTCGAGCTCCCATGAAGCCTCTTCTATCGCATGATTCCTCCATAGAACTTTTACTAGAGGAATCTTCTTATTACATAGTTCCTGTTCTTTTCTGTTCAGAATCTGCACTGGTGTCTCCTCATAGACTAGTGAGTCACTGAGCTCTAACTCACCATAGCTGATGATATGAGAAGGATCTGGGACGTATTTCTTCAACATAGATACGTGGAATACGTCATGTATTCTGGATAGTGTAGGTGTCAAAGCTAGCGTGTAAGCCACCAGCCCCACTTTCTTTAAAATCTCAAACAGACCTATAAACCTAGGGCTAAGTTTATCCTTCTTACCAAACCTCATAACTTCTTTTAAAGGATCTATCTTTAAAAATATGTGACCACCCACATCAAACTCTAAATTCCTACGGTGATGGTCAGCATAACTCTTTTGTCGGCTCTGAGCTGCACTGATTCTTTCCCTGATAAGTTGAACCTTATCGTACGCCTGCTGTACCAGCTCTGGACCCACAACTCACCGCTCACCTATCTCATCCCAATATAAAGGATGTTGACTCTACGAGTCCAATCTTATTTTGATAATGACAAATCACTTGATATTTGATTTGTGCATTGAGTTTGTGAATAGGACTTACACTAAGCATGCACGGAAAGCTAACAAATCTTGGCAAAGATCCATGGAACTCAAAGAGTACGGGAATCAAGATGCAAGCAGCAAAGTTCAAGAATATCTTGGGAAAGGATATTTAGAACTCATGTATTAACATTTTCATATGATTTAATTTGAGGCTCATTATAACTTAGGATGGTTTTAGGATTCATGCATTTCATGTACATCATTAGGAAACTCTCATGGACATTGAAATGTTTTCAAAATCATGAAAAATATATTTTATGAAAGACCCAAGAAAAGAAGCCAAGCAGATTTTGTAGTTAGAAATGAAAATTTGAGAGAATGGGGAGTTCGGCCGCCTGAACTCAAACCTCAATAGCCTGAAGAATTAAATGGAGAAGACAGAACCTGGCCGAGGCTCTTCAGTTGCCTGATCTTGGAACCTCAAGTGCCTGAAGTTGATACTTCAGGAGCCTGAAGTTGATACTTTAGAGCCTGAAGTCGAGTTCAGTTGCCTGATCTCGTGGGAAAGCCTAAAATCAGCTCTTTATTAAAAAGACACGCGAAATATCTTATTGATCCAACGGCTGAGATTAGTTCTAAGGGTAATATAATATATATTATGAATATCTAAACCCTAGAGCACAAGTTAAGAAATACAACAAGAAAGATGTACATCTCATTGCAAGATTTGAACCCTAGAGCCAGTTTTCTGCACTTCAATCTTCTTCCATCTTTGTTTGGAAAAATCTTTATTGAAATCAAAAGGGCATTCATTCATCCAACCTAAACGTTGATTTAGTATTAAGGTTTGATCTGTCAAGTTATTAATTTCAAGAAGCTCTCATCTCTTTACGAGTTTATCGTTAGAAAGAGGTTTTGATCTCGAGTGTGTATTCACATATAGAAACTGATTTTCGGGAAGGTTATGTTTTGAGGAAAACTTGTTAGCTTGGTTGATTGATTTGAAATTCAAAAAGTACATAAACACATATTCATATATATATTCATTGGGTTTCTTATTGAAGATAACCCTAACCTTGATTAAAATATTGGAACTTGAAGCCAAAACTTTGTGATTTTTGATTGAGTTGTATTCAAGTCAAATTTTTGTTAACTAGCTCACTTCAAATATACTTGAGCATCTTTACAAAGTAAATCAAGAACCCTAGTGGACTCCAAAGCATTCCAAATATATTTTCACTTGGGAGTTTTGATTAAATACAAATTGTGTGTGTTGACACATATCATACATCAAACGATTGTATCGTTTTTCATACATTCTTGAGTTTCAAGTTATATCATATGTTAATGTACTAGGAAATTGAATTGTACTCACAAGATTTTGTTAGAAGCATTGTTTTGAGTGTTATTTTCAGATTTCTTTGTAAACATGGTTTGGGGTTGTGAACCGAGTGTAAGGAGGAAGCTGTACCTCTATGAGCAGCGGATAAGGAAGGAGCTGTACCTCTTGTAACCAGCGGTTTGTAAGGGAAGCTCCATCCCACTTTAAGGAGCAGGGTTTTTAGTGAATCCTTGAGTGTTTCCTTAAGGCGAGGGACGTAGGCCAAAGTTGGCTGAACCTCGTAAAATCGCGTTTGCCTTCTCTTTTCCTTTTACTCTTTATTTTCACATTATATTAAATTGAGTATATTGCATGCATATATAGGATTGCCACACTCACACATACTTGAGTAACTAGAAGTAGTTGGTAACTTACAAGAAGTGTGTAAAAGAAAATTCAGTGAATTATTTTTTAATATCCGATTCACCATCCCTCTTAGGATTACACCTTAATCAACAAAGGAGATCAACATCTCCTACCATATAATGCCTCACAAATGGTGTCATGCCAATACTGGACAGGTAATTGTTCTTGTACGCGAACTCCACCAGTGGCATGAATTGGAGTCCAGCTACTCCAAAATCTAATACACCTGCATGGAGCATATCTTCTAATGTTTATATCGTCCTTTCAGTATGTCCAGTCTGACTGAGGATGGAATGTCAAGTTAAATGATAACTGAGACCCTAGAGCCCCCTGCAAGCTCCTCCAAAATCATAACATGAATCACGGATTTCAATCTGACATAATAGATACCGGCAACCCGATGAGTACGAAACTATCTCCTGATGTAATCTATGCCAATCGATTGAAGGAAAGCTTGATCTTGATAGGGAGGAAATGGGCCAAACTAGTCAACCAATCTACTATCGCCCAAATCCACATTTTGACCATGTGATGTCAACGCAGCCTTGAAACAAAAGCCATGGATATATGATCCCACTTCCACTCTGGGATAATAGCGGCTGCAAACTGACCCGTTTGCCTCTAGTGCTCAAGCTTTTACCTTCTGGCACATCAAGCACTGGGCTTATACTCGGCAATCTCCCCTCTCATAACCACTCTACCCGTAAAACTCTCGTAGATCCCTGTACATTTTTGTACTACTGGGATGAACCGTAAACAAAGATCTGTGAGCCTCATCTAAAATAATCTTCTTAATGTCAACATCAGTAGGAACACATAATCTAGAACGGAACCATAAAGCTCCGTCGTCTGAAATGCAAAATTCCTCCCCCTGACCATCCTGCACTCTGTCCATTACCTTTACCAATTCTGGATCTTCTCTTTGAACAACTTTAATTCTTTCCTGCAAAGTAGGCTTTACCACTAGACTGGCGATACATACTGGAGTATTACTTTCTATCAATTCAATGCCAAGTCTTTCTAGATCCATCATGATCGGACGCTGGATCTCCATAGCTGCTAACATTGATACTTTAGACTTCCTGCTCAGTGCATCAACTACCACATTTGCTTTCTCTAGGTGGTAACTGATTGTACAGTCAAAATCCTTAATCAACTCTAACCACCTTCTTTGTCTTATATTCAATTCCTTCTAGGTGAAGAAATATTTTAAACTCTTATGGTCAGAGAAAATCTTGCACTGCTCACCGTACAAATAATGCCTCCAAATTTTCAATGCGTGTACCACTGCAGCCAACTCAAGATCATGGATAGGGTAGTTCTTCTCATATTCTTTCAACTGTCTAGACGCATACACCACTACCCTGCCACACTGCATCAACACACAACCAAGTCCCTTTAAGGATACATCACTATAAATAGTATACCCCTCACCCCCAGACGGGATGATCAATACAGGCGCTGTGACTAACCTCTACTTCAGCTCCTGAAAACTCTGCTCACAGTTGTTGTCCCATTCAAATCTAGAATTCTTCTTCGTCAGTTGTGTCAAAGGTCCTGACAAAGTTGAGAACCCCTCGACAAAACGACGATAATAATTGCGTAATCCCAAGAAACTCCTAATCTCCTGGACGTTCCTTGGTTTAGCCCAATTCACTGCCACCTCAATCTTACTGGGATCTACAGAAATTCTGTCTCCTGAAATAACATACCCTAAAAACACAACTTTCTCAAGCCAGAAGTCACATTTGCTGAACTTGGCATACAACTTATTCTCTCTAAGCATCTGCAAAACCTACCTTAAATGTATCTCGTGCTCCTCATAGCTCCTCAAATAGACCAGTACATCATCAATAAAAAAAACCACAAACTGATCTAAATATGGATGAAAAATTCTATTCATTAAATCCATAAATATCATAGGAGCATTCGTCAGATCAAATTGCATAACCAGAAACTCATAATGCCCATATCTGGTCCTAAAAGTCATCTTTGATACATCTTCTGCTCTCACCTTTACCCGATGATAGCCTGACCTGAGATCAATCTTGGAAAATACCTGTGTATCCTAGAGCTGATCGAATAAGTCATCGATACAGGGTAGAGGGTACTTGTTCTTGATTGTCACTTTATTAATTTCTCTGTAATCTATGCACATCCTTATATACCCATCCTTATTCTTTAAAAATAGCACTAGAGCTCCCCACGACGATACCCTAGGTCGTATAAAACCCTTATCAAGAAAATCCTGCAACTAGTCTTTCATTTCTTCCAATTCTATTTGCCCATTCGGTACGGTGCTTTAGAGATAGGCACTGTACCTAGAAGTAGATTAATGGAAAAATCTACTTCACGATCAAGCGGCAAACCTGATAATTCATTTGGGAACACATCTGTAAATTCTTTCACCATAGGCGCATTAATAAGCTTTAATTCATTTTTTGACATTTGCTTCACAAAAGCTACGAATCCCAAACAGCCATTCTGGAGCAGTCTCCTCGCCTAAATAGCTGAGACCATCTGAAGTAAAGATTACACTCGTGACCCTGTAAATCTGAATTCTGGTTTCCTTGAAGGTCTGAAAATCACTTCTCTTGCACGACAGTCTATAATAGTAGAATTAGCTGCTAGCCAATCCATGCTAAAGATAATATCAAACCCATGCATATCCAACACTACCAAATTAGCATATAGAATCCTCCCCTGAACATCAACTGGACATCCATAAAGTATCCTACTACATCTCACCGCTGATCCGGTCGGTGTTGCCACCAACAGTTCAACATCTAATGATTGCATTTCCGTCCCACATAATTTAATACACCAAAATGACACAAACGAGTGTGTGGCACCAGAATTAAAAAGTATAATAACTTTAAATGAAAACACATTAACGGTACCTGTCACCATGTTGCCGGCCGCCTCAGCATTGCCCGACGTCAAAGCGAAAACCCTGGCTGGGGCCATATTCTTCTACTAGCCTCCTCGTGGCGCCTGGTAACCTCCTCGTGTAGGTCTAGGAGCAGGAGCAGCACCAATTTGCTTCGGACACTCCCTTATCATATATCCTGGCTCCCTACACCGACAGCAAACGCCTCGCCCAGCACGACACTCTCCTGGGTACCTCTTTCCACAAGTCGGGCAAACTGGAGGTGGCTGCACACCCTGAAAATCGCAATTTTCGGTCTCTTGTCTTCGGTCTTTATAATAGCCACCTCTCTTCCATGAACTACATCCAACCCCCTACTGGTAATCAGAAGGTATGGATCTCTTCTTCTGTCTTTGCTCCTCAGCTTCCAACTAATCACCAATTTCTGCTATAGTGGCTTGGTCAACCAGCTCGGCGAGATCATGCAACTTCAGAATCGATACCTGTTTATAAATTTCTCCAGAGAGAATGCGTAGCCTTACACCACACAATTGAAATGATTGGACAAGCTTTCAAGCTCAATAATGGAAAACTTCAATATACTCAAACTTAGCTTAACTTTTAAAGGGATATATATAGCTGACATGGGGGCAAGGAGACAAGACATTAACTAACAAAGCTAGCTGTAACGACTCGAAAAATAATGGTATTTAAATAATAAAGAGGGAAATGGAATCAGTAATAGAAGGAGGCAGCCGACTTGCGTTCGTCGACGACATTGCATTTAGGAGGTAAAATTTCCAAGAAATTTCCCCAGGCATTGTTGACGAACACAGGGGTTTTGTCGATGAGGGTTCTTCAAGACCTCGTCGACAAGGTCCCGTCTTCGTCGACAAGAAGATACCGAGATGGGTTTTTGGGATAGACTGAAATTTGTCGACGAAAGAGGAAGTTCGTCGATGAAATTATTGATGGACTCGTGGATGAGATGACGTGGCTCGTCGATGAATCCCATAGTATAAATAGTGCTTAAACTCATTTTACATAGAATTTTAGCGCCGCTCTTCTCTCTCTCTCTCTCTCTCTCTCTCTCTCTCTCTCTCTCTCTCTCCTACGGCCTCTCCCTCTTCTCTCTTCGATTTCGGCCTTGTCAGTCACTGGATCGACGATCTTGGGCCACCACGATGCTCCTGATGGAATTTTCTCCAAGTCTACCGGAGCGGATCGTCAGTGGAACGAAGTTGGAATTCATTCCAAATCTAGGGTAAAGTCTTTTATTTGGAATTTGGGTTTTTGGCAGTTGTGAGAAATGTAATAGACATAGAAATAGTAATGTTTTGTTATGGGATTTATGGTTTTTAGGGTGTTGAGTGGAAAACCCTGCGGGTGTTTGACCCGTTATAGTAGGGGATTTTTAGTAGGAAACAGGTAAGGGATGTAACGACCTCAAATTCCTTAACATAAAATGTAACATATTAAATGGAAAAGTCGACTCGAACCCGTGGGTAACAGGGACGCCTGTCAATCACAGCGGAAACCTAAGCAGCAGCAAGCATAAAATCTAAATCATCCACCCATGAAGCATAATACCAGAGTTTACTACAACATCATAAAACTATATTTATATACATCCTCATAAACATCAAAATAATTCTAGAATCAAACACAAAATAATTCTGACCCTAGTACAAAATCTTACCCTCCTAACGGGGTAATATCACTAACTCAATAGCGGTAACGACCCGCCAGCCACTCAGGGTCTCCTGAAAAATTAATTAATCTTGGGGGTGCGACACATCTCAGTAAGGGAAAATAAACTAAATGCAGCTGTGTGGCAATATGAATATTTAATGTAATTATACATATGCAGTACATTTCATATTTTTGTAAGCGTTCATCATATCATACTGAATAATCACATGCTTTCATATTTTCTAATAAGTCATATCATACATAAAACATTTGTTATAATTGATAATATTGAAAACATACCCAAGATGAATAGCTAGCTAATGTCATGTATTACCTCCCATGATGGGTTGTGTGGCCTAAAGGCGGGACCTGACAATGGCTGGCCGACCACTGCCGGGTCAAAAATATGTCCGTAAGTATGATGGGCCCGCCGCACCCTGGTCCGGACTGCCAGGTGGACGTCTACAACTCTATACTGAAAGCCACATCGACTATCCATCTCCCACCCCCTTGTGGGGTGGTTAGCACTAATCAGAACATAGATATATGATCTATATAGCTACGGTACCGAGTTCCTGAAACTGAACTAAAGTAACATCCGGGTTCTGATAACATATAATACGTGATATTATAGCATCTTTCATAATTACGGCCTTGTGCCGAACAATTCATAATTACGGCCTTGCGCTGAACATTTCATAGATACGGCCTTGCGCCAAAATCATACATAAATACGTTATTCTGAAAATAATCATTTAATCATATATTTGTCAGAATCATAATGTACTGTATACTTTCATAACTTCTCAAATCATACTGCATTCATATCATTATCATATCATAATATTTTTTTCCATCTAAAATGATATTCATGGCACACATTTGCTATATAAAACCACATATTATATTCTAAAATTCATAATTTTCGGCTTCTCATACATATATATACGTTTCATCACATTAGCAGTATTTTTCTCAAATGTACATTTATTCCATAATATTCAAATATCGTAAATACTTTCAGGAAATCAAGTTACTCATAAATAATAATAATTTGTGTGAAAAGTAACTGCTTTAGTTTATTCCCTTACCTGGCTACTGAGAAAACCCCTAAAATATCGTAGCTTGACACCCGTAGGATTTCCTGATCAAGACCCTGAAAATGAAAACTCACAGTACTAAACTTCAGTATTTCTACGTGTACATCATTTCCTATAACTACCGTAAGGTCAAATTTGGCTTAAAAAGCCTTACCTCAACTTAGGGATGATTTCCAACTTGCTTTCACCAACGATCCGCTCCGGCAGATTTGGAGAGAACTTCCCCAGGAGCGTCGTAGTGACTTCAGATTGTCGATCTAGTGTAAATCTGGCCCAAAATCGAAGAAAGAGAGAGAGAGGATCGAAGGAGGGGGGGGGGGGAGGAGCGAGAGAATGAGTTTGCTTAGTTGTGAAGTAACAAAAATCTGAATTTTTATATTTATAGAACTAGATTCGTCGACGAGCCATGTCATTCGTTGATGAATCCTTTAATAATTTCGTCGACAATTCAATCCTCGTCGACGAAATTCAGTTGGATCAAAACCTCTCTCGGTATTTCTTTGTCGACGAAATTCAGTCTTCGTCGACGAATTCTCTTAAACCCTTGTCGACGAATCCCCTGTATTCGTCTATGAAGCCCTGATGATTTCCCTTGGTTATTCTTTCCAAAGTGCAATGTCATCGACGAATGCTAACTTCCTCCTTCTGTTACTGTTTTCATTTCCCTTCCTCTTTATTATCTAAATTCCATTTTTATTCAGGTTGTCACAAAGGAAGTATGCTATGCTAGGTTATTTGAGTATGATTTCAATATAAAATTATAAATGTTTTACCAGAGTATTATTCACAGTAGAGATTTATACAGTTTATCAAGTATGATTAATATGTTTTAGAATTATTGTGTGGCTTGAGAATATAGATATAGTACAGAAATATGTTTTACAGTATTTTCCTGAGTTATGTTTTACAGACTATACAGACAATGAATATATTTTTACATCAATTACAGAAATACCATGATTATACAGTTTTACAGTACCATGACATACATATTTACAGTTAATTACAGAAACACAGTTGATATAGATACAATTTTCCACAGTGTCATGGTTTATACATTTATTACAGAATCATGGTAAAACAGATAGTTGTATATAAATATGTATTATATAGTATCAGACCCTGTTGGACCATACAGTTTATAGAGCATGGTATCGTAGCTATATACAGTATATAGAGTGCAACCACCTATTCAGATAATACGTGGTGTAAAGGTAGATCACATAAAGCCTGTTGACCTTATTGGTCATGCCCGGTTTTGATTATGACAAATACTCATTGTAACTAATGGGTGTTTAAGGTTTTTTGTAGGAACTAAGATTGTTAAGATCAAGATGGGCACAAAGCAAGTAAAAGTCTGAAGACCGATTATCAATCTCAATTGTAATATAATTCATTTTGTAAAAATCGATCTGTAATAGTAAGTAGGGCTCTGGTTTGTAATAAGCTCACACACATCACATGTATGATTTATTACGTAAGCTCAAACAAACCATGAATGAAAAATGACCTTAGAAAAACCTTAGGGTTTTCTGTCAATCGACCCTGGACTTTTTCGGTGTCTTGGTTTTAAATATAAATGACCCTAGGACACTCACATTTACACCTATGTTTGTTAAGCACTTAAATAGGGTTTGTATGTTTCAAAACTAGACTGAAATGCACATATGGTGCACTTTCGATTGACCGAACTAGGCAGCTTATTCTGCCCTAGTCGACTAAACCAAGCCTGGGTTTACAATTGACCAAGGCCCTAGTCGACCGAACCAAGTAGTTCAAAGAGGCTTAGTCGACCGAAACCCTCTCTGGTCAACATTTTGACCATCTGGTTGACCAAGCCAGGTTTGTACTCCAACTACTTGGTCGATTGAGGGTCCTCGGGAAAATTCCTAGCGGTCTAGTCGACCGAACCAACCAGTTCAAAATGGTTTGGTCGACCGAACCTCAGAAAATTGAGAAATCGCCCTCTCCTGGTCGACCAAGCCCTTTAGTTCAAAAACCCCCTGGTCAACCGAATCATATGAGACCTGGTCGACCGAAACATTTCTGGTCGACCGGACCTCTCGGGTTGCCTTGATTTTTATCGCAGTTAAATATTTTTTAAATAAGGTTAAAATGCTTTAAACATCATTAAACTTCCCTAATAATACCCAATAGGTCCCCAACGGTCATATTCTCTCCTATGCCTATATATATGAGATCATTTTGTGAAAATGGCAAGGAATTAGTCACTTTGATTAGGGGAGAATTCTCTGAAAACTCAAAAGCCTATACTACTCATTTTTTAGCCTCATTCACTCATGCTTATCGTTTATTAGTGCCTACATCATTTGTAAGTGGATTAAGTGTTTGTTTTCATAGGTTTGCTCTCCTTACCTTGTTTGATTAATTTGATTTTATTGAGAGCTAAACCTTAGTATTCTTAGGGGACTTTGTTAATAAGTCTCTCCTAAGAAGGCTTTTATAAAACTTCTGAGTATTGCACACTCATTGCAATATCTCGAGAAGTTTGTATTTGTTTTGGATTGCAAAAACTTCTCAAACATTTTCAAATATCTATTGTGCCTTTATCTTGAAAAACATTTGAAGAGATATTTGTTTGTGTGATAAAATCTTTGTTGTAATATTCATCAACTCACATATCCTTTGTTGAATACAAAGATTGAATATCTTTTGCAAATCGAACATATATATTACTGGAGCATCATATGATTGAGAAAACCCACTCATTGAAATATACATACATATATATATATATATATATATATTGTCTTGATAGTATCTTTGTGTGAACTATTAGATTGAAAATATCTTGTGATACAAAGATTGCTTGTTTGACACTCTCACATAAGTATTACACTGATAGAAAACATCTTTGAGAGTTAAGCTATCTGGACCACACTGAGCTTACATATTGAATCATATTGTGGTGTTTGTTATTGCCGCATTTGGGTACATATCTGCTTTACATGAAAGTACAATCACTGTACCATTTGATTATATACACATTTTTTGTATTTCCAGGCATAGGCCTGAAGAGGGAGACTAGCCCTGGAATAGTCCCGGATTGGCTTAGACCCGGTTAGGAAAGCTAGGTGCATCGTCCTGTTAAGGCGTGTAGGTTGAGGTCAGCCCCGCTAATAACCTGGTTAAGGTTGAGGTCATCCCTGTGTTAATTTGACCTGGTTGTAATCGGTGCCGCTCCACCCTTAAGTGAGCCTTTAGTGGAATCCTCGAGCTTGCGAGCTTGAGGCGGAGACGTTGGCACAGTTGGCCAAACCCCGATAACATATCGTGTGCCTTGTTTATATTTCTGTACTTTATATTTACCGCACATGTATGTTATGGTGTGAATGATACGTTTGATTTAATTTCCATGTCATATTTATGTACGCATTTGGAAATTGCATACATAGACCCTAGGTTGTATATATATTGCTGTTGGATAGATTAACCTAAGAGAAAAGTTTAAATTTCCAATTCACCCCCCTCTTGGGAATACACCAATTCTAACAGAGCCCACGAGTGGAAAGACTCCCCATCAGATATGGGTTGAGGAGGGCTGATCAGACAGTGGAGTATAGTGATTTATTCCTGGTTGGCTAGCCTGGGTAAATCCCGCCTATGATCCGCACAACCCTGTCATGAGGGGTTAAATCATGACACAAAGTTATCCACAGGGAAGTTTATAGTTATTACTATGTTTATATAGGTTTACAGAAACATAATATATATATATATATATATATATATATTAACAATATTTTGAGTAGAAACTTAAAGTACAGAAATGTTAAGTAATACGTAAAAGATGAAGATTATATTACTGGTATTGTACTTTACAGATTTAGTGATACATGACTATATAGTAATAGATTTTCACAGTATTGTAACTCATTTGCCACATATTAGCAATAACATATTTCATCTTACTGAGCGTTGGCTCATCCCAATTACTTTAACTTTTTTTAGGTGATCTAGGTAGGCGAGCAGATCAGGCTCGCAAATAGAGGGGCCTCAGTATCTCCATGATAGTAGTGTGAGTATTTTTAGGAGTGTTTTTGTATAGGCCCAGCTAGTTGAGGGTATTCTGGAAAATAGACATATATGCATATTTTGAGAAACACTTTAGCACTCTGGTATTGTATATAACTACATATGGTTATGTTTATTTGATTTCTGCTTCTTACTGCTTAGGTTGATGATTGGGTTTAATCTAGTGTGGTATCAGAGCATTTTAACAAAACACACTGAAAAGGACACATGTTGGTCTGTGGGGCTAGTCATTAGTTCAATAAGGTCTGCCCCCCTTCTGTCTGGTCTAGGTGGAGGAGGAGAGACGCAATGCTCCCTAGTAGACCCAAGTTGGGGCGTTACAAAATGGTATCAGAGCCAACACCCAGCCGGAAGTGTGATGAGATTCACATCGACTGGGTTGGGAAATATGGGTTCGTAACAAGGACGTTGCGATATATAAGTGGGGGAGAATGTGATACCCCATGGATGAAAGACTGAAAAAATTAGATGTTACTACCCATATCAACAAGGTGCACCTTTCTTTTTGGGAGCTTTCCCATAAGAACTCCATAGTTAAGCATGCTTGGCTTGGAGCAATCTTGGGATGGGTGATCACCTGGGAAGTTTTCTTAGGAAGTGTGTGACTGAGGAAAAAACATATTGAAAAGAACACGTGTTGGTTTGTGGGGCCAGTAATTAGTCCGATAAGGCCCGCCCCCTATTGTCTGGTCCAGGTGGAGGAGGAGAGACGCAGTGCTCCCTGGAAAACCCAGGTTGGGGTGTTACACTAGCATAGGGGACAAGACAATAAACAACTTATACTTCCCACACAAGCATGGGAGGAAAATTAACTCTCACAACTTACTAACACAATAAATACTTCAACTTACTAGACACACATGCAAGCAAGCTTAATTGTCTTGCAATATTACAAATTAAAATATAAAACATAAGTCAAAGGGAGGCCCAATCAGTGTGGAGGCCACATGGGTCTTGGGATGGATATTGCTTTAACACTTCCTTGAGTCTTCAAGTATCTAATAATCTTGAAATGAAATGCCCAAGCAAATACAAATCCAAGAAAAATAATAATAAAGTCTTCCATTATAAGTCTTCAAATTAATAATCCATGTGAACTTACAAAACAATTTGTATGATTGTGGACATCAAGAGGTTGTCCACGTGTCAACATATCGACAAAGGAGTGGACATTTAGAGGTCATCCACGTGTCACCATAGTTAATGCTGCAAAAGAAATGGGTAAGGCATGTTGATCCCCATTATATTTATACCCACTCCAAGTCAAATATAAAGTTACAGTTAACCCAAATCATAAATTCAAAACGTTTCTAAACATTAATCCTAATCATAAATTGGGGACATTTTTAAAGATTAATATGATTCATAAATTCAAAATACTAATCATAATCATAAATTTGGGGAGTTATTCAACATGAAATAGTCTAATTATTGTATTTGACTTTCCACCCTCACCTATTGGTTGTGCATGACACTTGTTTTCTCCATCGCCCAATGATAGGGCAACCTTTATTACCCAATGACTACCCTTTATCGTCTAGATAGCCACTTGTAACTCCTCAGATAGGCAAAATGAATTGTCAGCTGCTTGGGTGACTTCTATGTGCCTAGATGATATTTTTCATGTGCCTTTCCTAGGAAACTTCCTGTTTTGTCCCTGAGACAAGGTCACGGTATGTGATTTACCTTGCTTAGGTGTTTGTCATGTTCCCGAGAGATATTTGTCATGTGCCTAGCTTGGGCAACTTCCCATTTAATTTTTCTGACAACTACCTTAGCCAAATGATTACCACTATATTTCAAGGGATGCACCCACAATTCACTAGAAATGTGTTTTTTTAATTCTACATAATTCAATTATGGGAGATTGTAGATAGTGATTTTTAGTCTTGACCTCATGCAACACCTTAATCGCCATACTAATTTTAGACATGCTTTTAGGTTGGAACACTAAACTTGACTGTACGTAGGGAAAACTTTCAACTTCACTGGTTCCTCTTCCCTAGTGTGCTACTACTCTTCCTAGTATTCATTAATCAGACCAAACACCCAATTGTGACTGGAATTTTTTGTCGAAAACTCTTCACTATCTCTTCTTACTCAACTTACACCCATTTTCAAATGATTATAAATCAACCTTGCATTATGTGGGTGAGTGACGACTATCACTGTAGATGAATGTGGTTTCTAGGAGTACCTTATTAAAAAGGAGTTTACTAAACTTAATAGAAAAATGGCAATAAAATTTAATATTTGAATTGAAAAGAAGTTATTTGTTTCAAAAGGAGAAATTAAAGCCACAAAATGATTGTGTTCAAATTCTCAAATCAAGAAGAACATTAACTAACCTAACCAAATTATAGTATTCTAATTCTCTACACACATTCCTAGAAAAAAAAAATCTAAAGCCAAGAATCTAGGTTTCTTGGAACTCCTCTACCTTTGGCACTTATCTTCTTTTATATTCATATTTTTGAACCATTATTGGAATTTACTTTCTTTGCGTTGTGTAACTTTCATTTTTTGCTTTGTGTAAGATTTTAAAGTTAAATATGTTAATCATCTAGGGATTCTTGCTGATTTTGTTTTTCAAACAAGAACAATGACCACCGTATTAATTGGCCCATCATATAATTGTTAATGTGCTTGTGATTATGTTTGTTTTATTGGAGGACTACTCAAAGAACTATGTTTTATGGGAGGACTACTCAAAGAACTATTCATCCTGATTCACCTAACCAGCATCAACCAAACCAATAATGAAAAGAATGGTTTCGTACAATGCTTGAATTAGTTGAATGATGAGCTACGCTATGAGTTCATTGTGCAACCTACACCAGTTGACCTAATCGACACTTAATTTGAACTTCAACGATTAATATATATATAAATATATGTGTGTATGTATACTTTTGCAATAATTAGTATTCAGTTTCTTCTTATTATAAACTTAATAATAAACAACTAGCAATTGCAACATTAACAACAATGCAGTGTATGAATCAACTACTATATTACAGTAATTACTATGAATCACAAAGGGAGAGAGATTCATAAATAGGAAAACTAATGACTGAGTGAGTAGAAATGACATGCTTCTGGAGTTGGTGAAGTGTAAAATGTCAAAAAAAAAAAAAAAAAACTAGGGTGGGTGTGGAGTGTGTCGAGTTACAGATTAGAATCTCTCTAATCAACCACACTTCTCATTTTATTGGACATTTTTATATTTGGTTAATAAAGTAGTTTGATAATATATATATATATTAGGCATTTTGTGTTTGTGTATTTTATATTATTATTTTTGCATAATTGTTCTAAGGGCTTTCATTACTCTGCATGCTATCCATTTGAAGTACTTGTTATTACAATTGCATTTATAATTAATGTTGTTTAATGGAAATCTAACAGATATTCAATTTGAAAGACATTAGCAATTCCAAGAGAATAAATGCCCTACAAAATTTTAATCACACTTATATCCTCTGTCATTTTTTTTTTGTTTTCCATTCAAAATGATAAATTAAAGTACCAATATCCTTGACATTTCGAACATAAAATTATCTTTTCATTAAGAGAAAGACTCACAAGGTGTATCCCTACATTGGATTATTTGTATGAGTTCAAGTATGAACATGACATCTTGTGATTGTTGGGAAAAATAATTATACGAATATATATGAACCAATTCCCACAAGTAAATCAATGGAGTAGTGCAAAATAATAAATAAAAATGAGACACAAAATTTATCATGATTCCTTCAAATGTTGAGGTACGTCCATAGGGCACGGCAAATCAAATCCACTATCACCAAAAATTTCATACAAAGTGGATACAAAAGGCACGAGCCTTACAAATACACAAGAGTGTATAAACAAATATAGCAAGATTGTTGACCTTATTGGTCACGCCCAGTTTTGATTATGACAAATACTCATTGTAACTAATGGGTGTTTAAGGTTTTGTACAGGAACTAAGTTTGTTAAGATTAAGATGGGCACAAAGCAAGTAAGAGTCTGAAGACCGATTATCGATCTCAATTGTAATATAATTCATTTTGTGAAAATCGGTCTGTAATAGTAAGTAGGGCTCTGGTTTGTAATAAGCTCACACATCACATGTATGATTTATTACGTAAGCTCAAACAAACGGTGAATGAAAAATGACCTTAGAAAGACCTTAGGGTTTTTGGTTGACCGACACTGGACTTTTTTGGTGTCTTGGTTTTAGACATAAATGACCCTAGGACACTCACATTTGCACCTATGTTTGTTAAACACTTGAATAGGATTTGTATGTTTCAAAACTAGACTGAAATACACACATGGTGCACTTTCGGTCGACCGAACCAGGCAGTTTATTCTACCCTGGTTGACCGAACCAGGCCTGGGTCAATAGTTGACCAATCACCGTACCATTTGATTATATACACATTTGTTGTATTTTCAGGCATGGGCCTGAAGAGGGAGACTAGCCCTGGAATAGTACGGATTGGCTTAGACTCGGTTAGGAAAGCTAGGTGCGTCGTCCTATTAAGGTGTGTAGGTTGAGGTCAACCCCACTAATTGACCTGGTTAAGGCTGAGGTCAGCCTTGTGTTTATTTGACCTAGTTGTAATCGGTGCCGCTCCACCCTTAAGTGAGCCTTTAGTGGAATCCTCGAGCTTGCAAACTTGAGGCAGAGACGTTGGCACAGTTGGCCAAACCCCGATAACATATCATGTGCCTTGTTTATATTTCTACATTTTAGATTTACCGCACATGTATGTTATTGTGTGAATGATGCGCCTGATTTAAAATTTCCATATACTCTATTTATCAGCACAATTGGAATTGCATGGAAAGACCCTAGGTTTGTGTAATACTCATTGTAGGATTAGTTGAACCTAGGAAGAAGGTTTAAAATTCCAATTCACCCTCCCTCTTTGGGAACACACCTTTTCTAACAATTGGTATTAGAGCCTCGTTGCACTTGACTTAAATGTTTTTGCAAAAAGATCGCAATGGCTCATATTGGTGTATCCCCATTCAATGAGGGACAATCACTTTCCAGTCCTCCAGTATTTTATGGTGTCGACTACACTATATGGAAAGTTAGAATGACCATATTTTTGAAATCTATGGACTGGAGGGTCTGGCTTGTTACTGCTAAAGGAAGATGTGCACAAATAAATGAAAACGGTTTTAATATGATTAGTTCTAATGCCATAGACATGTTATATCTTGCATTAGATTCTAACATCTTTGTTGAGTTTGTGGCATGTCAGACTGTACAGGAAATCTGGGATGGACTAGAAAAGAAGTATGGAGAATCCTAGGAAAAGGAAATAGTAACTCCTCCAAATGCTCCAAGCTTAAATAATCAGGAGGAGGTAAATCATAAGCTAGAAATCATCAAAGAGGTATATGATTTTCGCTCCAGCTTGTTTAATGGCAATTGTGATGAATGCTGTGAGGGATCATATACTGAACCATCTGTTGATAATACTGTAAATGGTCCATGTGATGTTTACTATGAAAAATCTTGTGCTGAATCATCTGTTTGCTCATATGATGTATCAAATGTTGGATCATCTACTAAATATCATAATAACTCCAATAATGATGTATGTGATGATTCATATATTGAATGTTGCAGTATGTTATGGAATAAATCATCCCTTGCACCTTGTGATAGTCCTGTTGAACATGCATGTAATTATTCATATGAAAACTATTGTGTTAATTCTTGTATTGAATCATGTACTGAATTGAATGTTAAAAGCATGTTGTCACATGAAAAACTAGAAAAGACTTTATTGAAAATGCACAAGCTTCTAGTTAGAGCATCTAAGCATAAAATATTTTTGAAGAATGAGAACAAAAGAATAGCAAAACAATTAAAGGGATTAGAAAATTATCATGCTATTCTTGAAAAGAAAAAGATTGAGAAAATATTGAAAATTGTATGCTTAGATAAAGAAATAGATGATTATTCTAGATCTACACTCAAAGCTAAGAATGATAAGAATAATCATAATAAATCCTTTGGACTTGAAAAGAAAAATCATTTCAAAAAGGGTTCAGGTTGCTTACATAGAACCAACAGTCTAGTCTCACTGAAGAAATTTGGAATAAATAAGCACAATTCCTTACGTATATTTTATACTTGCTTATTTTGGAAACTGTGTGGCATACGTGGTTTAATTGCTTATTTAGAAGTGCTAGAGGACTAGAAAAGGAAATGAAATGGATAATCAGCGAAGCAAACCCCGCAGGACTTAGGGAAAAACAAATTCAAACTGAAAATGCATTCTTGTTATCCTTCCTTTGTTCCTAAGTTTAGGAGTTGTGACGACTGTAGGATTAGGAAGTGATTGATGATTAAAACGAAATTCTTAGTATACACACTCACTAAGCTATCTTGTTATACTAAGAACATTTATCCACTTCCAAATGGACATGGCATGTACGCTTGGTATTTAGTTCTAATTGCTTAACCCATGCCGACATGAAAAACATAAAGTTAAGTCGCGGTTGTCCATTGCACAGGTTCCATCTTATATCTCACATCACTATACCCTAAACTCACTTTTAAACATGAAAAGCCTAAATCGAAATCAAGATATCACTCGAGGCTTAAAGCACCATTGATCATAAATGACTAGTGCATATTAGGTGATTCTCATAGCTATAACCAAATTAGAGGTGCCTTCTAGGGAATTGGTCCCTTTAAAATTTAAGTTGCAAATTCTTTAATCCTGGTTTATTCCATCCATAGGAAGTCCTCACCAAACCATGATCATACTCGGTGAGCTTCTCACTCATTTCTTGGTTCTCATCCTTGCTTCTCTATGTCATCATTTCTATTGGATACTCTCTAATCACTACAGAGCACAGGTTTAGGAAAGTTTCATACTCCTTTTTGCTCGGAGCCCAAAATAGGTCAATAAGTCAATTCTTGGTACGCACTTCATTTGAGCAATATTTCTTCACTAAGAACCCTTAAGAATCATATCTATATTGTAATATATCAAATCTGGACCTTAGGGAGAACTTTGGATAAAAAATCAGGAAAAATTTGGAAAATACACTATGCTCGGTCGACCGAGCATGGCAGTTATAAAATGCCCTGGTTGACCAGGACCTTGTTGACTTTGACCCTTCCGGTCGATCGAACCATAGTGGACACATTCCCACGGTCTACTGAACCTTTCGGTTTTCCCCTGGTCGACCAAATCATGGACAACACACCCTTTTGGTCGACCGACTATCCAAGTTCATTTTCTCCTCGGTCGACCGAACTGTGTCGGTGCATAGGAAATTTCAAGTGCCGGTCGATCGTATCGGTTTCTGGTCGACCGAGCTACGATATATATATATATATATATATATATATATGATTTTCTCATTTTCAGCTCATTTGTGCAAGAAATCTTGAGAGATCCTTCACCATTCCTAGCAAACCCAGTTTCCAAACCTCATATCCTTTGTTGCCATGGCACACATCAAAGTTCATGATATTGCTCATGCAGAGGATGAGTATTTTCTCTCAGAGAGGTGCAAAGTTCGGTATATACGGGAATTCCATCCCAAGGAAGCTATACTAGGTAAGATACTCAATTTGGAATTCATGAATCAGCATTTTAGAAACATTATAGATATGTTCGAGTATCAGGGGTGGAGATCCTTTATCTCCTACTAGCCTGGGGGTCATTACCCGACCTTTGTTAGGATGTTCTATGCCAACTTGGGCAATGACGAAAACGGGTACTTCTTCCATGTTCTGAGGACAGATGTGTGTTTTGACGCACAGTATATCTCGGATGTCCTAAACATTGACTGTGGAGACTTTGAGTGCCCCGATGTGGTAAACTTTTAGATATTTGAACAGGAGTTCACAGTTGCCTCATTCGCAAACCTGACCCTATCTGACCTTGGCATTGCTAGCCAGAATCACCCTCCACAGTATAGACAGTTCACCCTAGAGGCTAAGATAGTGCACCACCTAATCACCTACAATGTCCTACACAAGGCAAGATCTAGAGTGCACGTATTATTTTTAGACTGCTTTATCATGTGGTGCCTTTTCGCTCGGAAGAAGTTGGATCTGCCCAGTTTAGTAATCCGTTGGATGATGGCCAAGATGATTGGCCACCAAGTGATAATGCCATATGGGGGCATTCTGAACAAACTGTTCAGGAACATCGGAGTCACGAGGACAAATGTAGCTTCACTAAAGAGGAGACGACCCGCAGACACCTTCTCTAGCGTGACCCTAAGACTAATGGGGTACAAGCTTGTTGGGAATGTCTAGATGCCCTCTAGAGCAGCAGCTGCACAAGTAGAGGCCCCACAAGAGCCACCACAGCCTTTGCAGCCATCAAACTTGGATCTTATGGCTGCCATCACTAGTTTGTTTGACACATTCATAAAGTTTTGGGGATCAGTCCAGTCAGACTTGTAGGACTTGGCATCGTCATCCACTGCACTTTAGGAGGAGTTCCAGCAGCACTCCATCTTTACTACTAGTCGCCTTACAGATTTGGAGCGGTCCATGACAGCTAGTTTCAGTGAGCTGAGTGACCGCATTCAAGAGATGCAGGATGAGAGAGATCGGATGACTATGGACTTTGACTTTGATGCCGCCGATGGTGGTGATGGAGGAGATGATGGGGGGGAGTTCTAGACTCCAGAGTTGTCTGCAGATCAGATTGTGTAGAGTTGATTTATTTTATTTCATTTGATCTATACTAAAAATAGTTTTTATTTTTATGTTGTATTCTTATGATATTATGGTACACTATTCTATTTGATTATGAAATATATCAGCAGTACCTTGACTTGCATGTTCTTGTGATTAAATGATTATTCTATTGAAATGCATGAATAGTGTAGAATGCCTACTGCATGGCGGATGCAGTTGTTGAGAATTGCTTGCTGGTAGATGATTGGTTCTCACATGCCTTACTATTATGATACAGCTTGTTTGAGAATCATTTTTGTGCAGGTAAAATTTGGGAAATGTCCTGTTTATAGCCGGCATGCTGCCGAATTTTCTGTAGACATTTGCCCAAATAATTAAAACATTACTTTTTGTGTGTGCAAAATCTAAATATGTCACAATTGATTCATTTGCATTGAAGTGTTACATTCCTTGGAATTGATTGTGCACATATATATATATATATATATATACAAAGTAGTTGTTTCATAACTTGCATACATTTAGGGGGAGCTCTCTCATGGGAACTTTCCAAGTCTTAGCAAATTAAATTTACTATTGACTTATCCTTTTGCTTTAGACTTTGTGAAAGTTGATTATTGATTGTATGCATACTTTGTACTCCTATTGCATTATTATATTGATTATCATTTGAGATGCACAAATTGTCCATTACATGATTATCTTGAACGTATATACTTGTGTATTGGACCATACTGAACTATTTGAGTAGTTATAGATAAATTGCTAAGAAATTTAAACTCAAACAGGTTACATTAATACAAGATATCCTTTGGAAAGTCCTACTTACAAACGACACTCTGCCGAAAATTTTCAAAAATCTTTTCAAAATTCATTATGCATAAAATAATCACCCATTGCCTAGGATTTTAGTTCAAATAGCCCTTTTTGCTGTTGCCAAAAGGAGGAGATGGAAAGAGGCAAAAATAATGGGTAGAACTTTTGTTTTTAAACACATTGGATGCATATTGTGAGGGGGAGCCTTCTTAGGCTTAACTCCAGGGAGCCTTCTTAGGCTTAACTCCATTTTTTTGCCAGTTGTATTTGTCATCATCAAAAAGGGGGAGATTGTTGACCTTATTGGTCACGCCCGGTTTTGATTATGAAAAATACTCATTGTAACTAATGAGTGTTTAAGGTTTTGTGCAAGAACTAAGATTGTTAAGATCAAGATGGGCACAAAGCAAGTAAAAGTCTGAAGACTAATTATCAATCTCAATTGTAATATAATTCATTTTGTGAAAATCGGTCTGTAATAGTAAGTAGGACTCTGGTTTGTAATAAGCTCACACACATCACATGTATGATTTATTACGTAAGCTCAAACAAATCATGAATGAAAAATGACCTTAGAAAGACCTTAGGGTTTTCGGTCGACCGACTTCGGACTTTTTCGGTGTCTTGGTTTTAAACATAAATGACCCTAGGACACTCACATTTGCACCTATGTGTGTTAGACACTTGAATAGGGTTTGTATGTTTCAAAACTAGACTGAAATGCACACATGGTGCACTTTCGGTCGACCGAACCAGGCAGTTCATTCTGCCCTGATCGACCAAACTAGGCTTGGGTCAATAGTTGACCAAGGCCCTGGTTGACCAAACCAAGTAGTTCAAAATGGCCCGGTCGACCGAAACCTTGTCTCATCAACATTTTGACCATCTGGTTGACCAAGCCAGGTTTGTACTCCAACTACTTAGTCGACCGAGGGTCCTCGAGAAAATTCCCAGCTGGTCGAAAGAACTAGTCAGTTCAAAATGGCCCGATCGACTGAACCTCGAAAAATTAAGAAATTGCCCTCTTCTGGTCGATTGAGCCCTTTAGTTCAAAAACCCCCTGGTCGACCGAACCATATGAGACCTGGTCGATCGAAACATTTTTGGTCGACCGGACCTCCCGAGTTGCCCTGATTTTTACCGCAGTTAAATATTTTTTAAATAGGGTTAAAATGCTTTAAACATCATTAAACTTCCCTAATAATACCCAATAGGTCCCCAACAGTCATATTCTTTCTTATGCTTATATATATGAGAACATTTTGTGAAAATGACAAGGGATTAGCCACTTTGATAAGGGGAGAATTCTCTGAAAACTCCAAAGCCTAAACTACTCATTTTTTAGCCTCATTCACTCATCTTTATTGTTTATTAGTGCCTACATCATTTATAAGTGGATTGAGTGTTTGTTTTAGAAAGGTTTGCTCTCCTTGTTCTATTTGTTTGACACTATTTTCTTAATGACCAAACCTAAGGATTCTTAGGGGACTTTGTTGATAAGTCTATCCTAAGAAGACTTTGATAGATCTTCTAAGTTTGCACCTTTATCGCAATATCTTGAGAAGATTGTATTTGTTTTTGGTTGCAAAATAGTTTCGAAATACTTTCAAATATCTAGTGTGCTTTATCTTGAAAAATATTTGAAGAGATATTTGGTTGTGTGACTATGATCTTTGTTGCAATATTCACTCACTCATATATTACTTGCTAAATACAAAGACTACACATCTTGCGCAACTCAAGCATATACATCATTTGATACTTACATGCTTGAGACATCCCGCTGATTGAAATACTTGAGACTTGACATCTTTGTGTGAGCTTATTGGTTGAATATATTGTGAAACAAAGATTGCTTGTTTGACACTCTCACGTACACATTACACTGATAGAAAATACCTTTTAGAGTTAAACTATCTAGACCACACTGAGCTTACATATTGAATCATATTGTGGTGTATGTAATTACGCGTATTTGGGTACATATCTGCTTTACACAAAAGCACAATCACTGTACCATTTGATTATATACACATTTGTTGTATTTCCAGGCACGGGCCTAAAGAGGGAGACTAGCCCTGGAATAGTCCCGGATTGGCTTAGACTCGGTTAGGAAAGCTAGGTGTGTCATCCTGTTAAGGCGTGTAGGTTGAGGTCAGCCCTGTGTTAATTTGACCTGGTTGTGATTGGTGCCACTCCACCATTAAGTGAGCCTTTAGTGGAATCCTCGAGCTTGCGAGCTTAAGGCTGGAACGTAGGCACAGTTGGCTGAACCCCGATGACATATCGTGTGCCTTGTTTATATTTTTGCATTTTACATTTCCCGCACATGTGTGTTATTGTGTGAATGATGCGCCTGATTTAAAATTTCCATATATTCTATTTATTAGCGCATTTGGAATTGCATAGAAAGACCCTAGGTTTGTGTAATACTGATTGTAGGATTAGTTGAACCTAGGAAGAAAGTTTAAAATTCCAATTCACCCCCCCTCTTGGGAATACACATTTTCTAACAAAGATGGAAATGCCCCAGCAAAAACTCTGAACAAAATTCTAAAGAAGAACCAACCGGCCAAAGTAGAGCACAATGAAATACCAATATGCAGTAAATAATCTACATTCGGAGTCACACGAAGAAGAAGGTAGCAATAGGCTGCTGTATTGGAGAGATGATCGGTGTAGGAGTGGGCTTACTGCAGGTGCTAGCAACAGGTGCTGGCTATAGGCGCTAAAGGCTATATGAGTGAAAAGTCAAAAATGGAGAAAAACTGAGGGCTGGCCAAATTGCTTGCTTGCATGTGTGGAGAAAATTCAAGGTGGAGGGGTAGCTGTTGTGCATAAGTTTTGATTTTGAATTTCAAAATAAAATCTCTAGATTTTGCTCCTACTGGGAATCTAACAAACATTTGAAAACAAAACCTTTTCAAGGAATTAGGCCCCACAAGAGGGAAACCTAACAAATCTCATCCTCTCGACTTATGGGGACAACTCCACTAATCCGGCCAAAACTCGGCACTTCATATGCTTGTCTTCAGTCAATGCTTTTGTCATCATATCCAAATCATTGTCGTCGGTGTGAATTTTATCAAGTTGCAATAATTTCTTATCCAACACATCCCGAAACCAATGATATCTCACATCAATATGTTTTGAATTTGAATGGAAGATAGAATTCCTACTCAAATGAATTCCACTTTGGCTATCACAATAAAGAACGCACATTTCTTGTTCCATGCCCAACTCTTTTAAGAATCTCTTCAACCAAAGCAATTCTTTGCAAGATTTTGTAATGGCAATAAACTTGGCTTCTGTAGTAGATAGAGCAACACATTTCTATAATTTAGATTGCCATGCCATAACTCCCCTTGCAAAAGTCATCAAATAACCCGAAGTGGATTTTCTAAAATCAACATCATCGGCCATGTCGGCATCTGTAAATCCATGGAGCGTAAGTTTACAATTTTCAAAGCACAAACACACCTTTAAAGTACCTCTCAGGTATCGAAAAATCCATTTTACTACTAACCAATGCTCCTTTCTCAGATTAGAGAGAAACCGACTAACAACTCCAACGGCGTGAGCTAAATCCAGTCTTGTGCAAACCATTGCATACATTAAGGAACCAATGGCTGAAGCATAAGGAATTTTCTTCATCTTTTCCTTGTCTTTATCACTTGTAGGACTTTGTTTTGTACTAATCTTGAAGTGACTAGCAAGTGAGCAACCAACGGATTTTTCTTTATCCATATTGAACTTCTCAAGCACTTTTTCAATGTAGCTTTCTTGAGACAACCAAATTTGCCTTTTTCATGATTATGAACAATTCTCATGCCAAGAATTTGCTTTTCTGGTCCTAAGTCTTTCATAGCAAAAGACTTGCTCAACTCCACCTTCAACTTGTCAATCTTGGAGAAATCCTGTCCTACAATAAGCATATCATCAACATAGAGTAAGAGAATAATATAAGTACCATTCGGAAATTTTTTCATAAACACACAATCATCCGAAGAGGTTTTTAAGTAACCATGATCAATCATGAAAGAATCAAATTTCTTGTACCATCTCTGTGGTGCTTGCTTCAACTCATACAGACTTTTCTTTAATTTGCACACTAAATTCTCTTTCCCTTTTTGTTTAAAGCCTTTTGGTTGTTCCATATAAATTTCATTTTCCAAGTCACCATGTAAGAAAGCGGTTTTCACATCTAGTTGCTCAACTTCTAAATTCAAGTATGCTGCCATGCCAAGAACAACCCGAATAGATGACATCTTCACAACCAGTGAGAATATTTCATCAAAGTCAATTCCCCTTTTCTGACCAAAACCTTTTACCACAAGCCTAGCCTTGTACCAAAGATTTTTTTCATCATTTTTCAACATAAACACCCATTTATTTTCCAAAGCTTTCTTTCTAAGAGGAAGTTTAAGCAATTCATAAGTGTGATTGTCAACTATAAACTTCATTTCCTCTTGCATAGTTTCCATCCATTTAACTTTATTTTCATGTTTCATGGCTTCTTGATAGCTTTCAGGCTCCCCTTGATTTGTTAGAGTAACATAATCTCTTGATGGATATTTAGTTGAAGGTCTTGGCTTTCTTGAAGATCTTCTCAATGTGGCTTGCTCTTGAACTTGTTGCTTCTCCTCATTTTTATCTTCAACATCACTAAGAATTTCATCATTTCCAACATCTTCAAGAGGTGGAAGAACATCTTCCATATTTTCATCATGTGCCAAAGGTGGAGAAGGTGACTCTAAGTCAACAAAATCATTCCTATTATATTATGGTTGATCAACTATGCCAAAATCTTCAATTATTTGATCTTCAAAAAATATAACATCTCGGCCTCTAAGAATTTTTTTGTCAACCGAATCCCACAATTTGCATCCAAATTCATCATGCCCATAGTCAATAAAAATACATTGCATTGTCTTGTCATCAAGTTTGGATCTTTCATCTTTTGGAATGTGAACAAATGCATGACAACCAAACACTTTCAAATGATTATAAGTGACATCCTTACCTTTCCAAATTTTTTTGGGAACTTCACCAAGTAAAGGAATTGAAGGAGACAAATTAATCAAGTCCACCACCGTCCTCTTTGCTTCACCCCAAAATGATTTTGGCAACTTCGCATGAGAGAGCATACATCTCACTTTCTTTAGTATGGTGCAGTTCATTCTTTCGGCAATATCATTTTGTTGAGCGGTTTTCTTGACGATCTTTTGATGTCTAATTCCTTGACTATAACAATATGCATCAAATGGGTCAATTTACTCTCCTCCATTATCCGATCGCACACATTTCACTTTCTTTCCAGTCTCCCTTTCAACTTTAACCTGAAAATACTTAAACACATCTAAAACTTGATCTTTAGTCTTCAAAGTGTAAACCCAAACTTTTCTTGAACAATCATCAATAAAAGTGCAAAATAAATGCACCACCATGAGATTTAACTTTCAAATGACCACATACATCAGAATGTATCAAATCTAGAACATCAAATTTTTTAGTAGCAAGCTTTGTATGAAAAGGAGCTTTATGTTGCTTACCGACCAAAAAATAAACACAAGCTTTAAGAGAAGTACCTTTCATTCCTGGTAGAAGCTTCCTTTTGAACAAAAACTGCATTCCTTTTTCACTCATGTGCCTAAGTCGCTTATGCCACAAATTGGTGGAAGAGTGACTCTCAATTGCATTCACAATACCATTACCAATTTTACCTTGCATCATATAGAGTGTACCAGTCTTCTTGCCTTTAGCCACCACCAAATTACCCTTTGTGAGCTTCCATTTTCCACCACCAAAATGGTTGTCAAAACCTTCATCATCAAGCTTTCTAGTAGATATCAAATTTAGCCAAATGTCGGGTACTTGTCTCACATCTTTAAGCACCAACTTGCATCCCATTTTTGTTTCCAAATAAACATTTCCCATGCCAACAATTTTTGACAAACCTTCATTTCCCATCCTAACAACCCCATAATTTCCTTTGGAATAAGAAGTGAAGAAATCTTCCCGAGAAGTGACATGGAATGACGCACCGAAATCAATAACCCAATCAGTCAAATTAATGCAACTTTCATCACAAACAGCCATAAAATCACCATCAGATGCAGCTAAAGTTGTGTCTTCATGATTTTTCTCAAAATTTTTCTCTTTATTTTGCTCCTTGAATTTCAATTTTTTACACTCCCGCTTCATATGCCCTTTCTTATGACAATAGTGACACTCAATATCTTTTTTCAAAGCTGAGATGGATTAGCCTCTTGATTTATCATTACGGTGAGAATACCTGCTTTTGCTTCTGCCTTTCCCCCGATTTTATGTCACAAGTGTCTTTGAATAAGAAGAGCTAACTGATTTTCTTCTAATTTCTTCATTCAACAAACTACTAGCTACTTGGTTCATAGTAACAATTCCATCGGGAGTCGAATTACTAACTATAACAACCAAAGTCTCCCAACTTTCCGGAAAAGAGCTAAGAAGCATTAAGACATGTAATTCATCATCAAAAACTATTTTCATAGTAGCAAGCTGATTAATAATATTTTTCATCTCATTCAAATGCTCGGTAATAATACCACCATATTTATATTTCAAATTCACCAATTTTCGGAAAAGAAAAGTTTTATTTGTAGCTAACTTTCTATCATAAAAACCCTCCAATTTTTTCCACAATTCATGTGTTGAAGTTTCGGTAGAAACATGATGAAAAACACTATCATCAATCCATTGTCGAATGACATCATCAACGGTTTTTCTATTAAGCCTATTCCACTTATAATCACTCGTGTTCTTAGGCTTTCGGCTAGCGCCCTCAATAGGCCCATCCAAATCTTTGCAAAATAAAAGGTCTTGCATTTTTATTTTCCAAGTTACCCAATTGCTTCCATTGAAGCTAATCATGTGACCAACATTACCATCCATGATTTACACAAATTTAATGCGTACAAATAACCTGGCTCTGATACCACTTGTTGGAAAAAATAATTATATGAATATATATGAACCAGTTCCCATAAGTAAATCAATGGAGTAGTGCAAAATAATAAATAAAAATGAGACACAAAATTTAACGTGGTTCCCTCAAATGTTGAGGTATGTCCACGTGGCACGACAAACCAAATCCACTCTCACAAAAAATTTCATACAAAATGGATACAAAAGGCACGAGCCTTACAAATACATAAGAGTGTATAAACAAATATAGTAAGATGGAAATGCCTCACCAAATACTTTGAACAAAGTTCTAAAGAATAACCAACCAGCCAAAGTAGAGCATAATGAAATACCAATATGCTGTAAATAATCTACAGCCGGAGTCACACAAGGAAGAAGGTAGCAACAGGTTGCTGTACTTGAGAGATGATTGGCACAGGCGTGGGCTTACTGCATGCACTGGCTACAGGTGTTGGTTGCTGACGCTAAAGACTATATGAGTGAAAAGTCAAAAATGGAGAAAAACTGAGGGCTGGCTGAACTATTTGCTATGTGTGTGGAGAAAATTCAAGGTGGAGGGGCAGTTGCTGCGCATAAGTTTTGATTTTGAATTTCAAAATAGAATCTCCAGATTTTGCTCATATGGGAAGCTAACAAACATTTGAAAATAAAACCTTTCAAGGCATTGGCCCCACATGAGGGAAACCCAACCGTGATTAGATATTTTGAAATCATAGGTCGAAGAATATATCCTTTATAACTCTCAATGCAAATGAGTTGATTTACTTTATCCACTTAGTAAAAATTGTCTGAAAAGTGCTTACACTATAATAGGGGAAAAAAAGGTTGCGTGGGTTCTTCATGTGACAACAAACATAGCCCAGTGTCACGAGCTAAGCTTGTTCAAGGCATTATGCTTGCCTGTGATTGCTTATCTCGTGTGCTTGGGATGAGTTTCCATCATGTAAATACTAGTGTAGGGTTATTTTCTACTAGTAGAGTCTTTGTATGCCAAATAAGGCAATATAACTCCTCAGTCACTTTGATGTTTCCTAGTGCAAGGATGATAATTACATAAAAACCTCTTTAGGGGAGGGTGAGTGTTCATTAGTCATTGTAAAACTCACTAGCTATTGTCAACGTGTTTAGCCTACTTGCCTCCCTCACTAAACACACCATGTCAACAGAGGTGTTGTTAATGAATTACGTTTGCTTCAATGTTTACTGCTTGCTTGCCACGACTTTCATGAATTGATTAATGTTTCCGCTGCTTTTTGAATGGATTTTAATGAAAGTGCTTTGTTGATGAATGTTGGTAAATGATAGGCTAGCTAATTAAGCAAGAGTGCTTTAGCTAGCGTCGCACGACCTTTCACAAGGGTGTGAAAATAGTCGGACCGTGACATTTGGAATCAGAGCTAAGTCAATGACACTTGGCTTCAAAGCCCAAGGTTGAGTTGCTACGTGAATTCGATTGCCTTTGTTGTTGGATTTGGAAAGCTTTGGTAAGTGACCATGTCACCAAACAATGCTGAGAGGATCAGCGTGCTGGAAGCACAGGTTGAGGCAACAACCAACACTATGTCCACAGAGGTGGCCAAGATGGGAGAACTTGTTGATGAAGTGATGGGATCACAAAAACATCAAGTAGGTTTGATAGGCGACATGTCCAAGGACTTTTGCCACATAGTTGAAACTTTGTAGTCGCGAATGGTTGATTTGGATGCAAAGGTGAATCTAATGGTTCTTGCTATGGGGAACTCCAACACTCTGGGAGTTAGCAAGACTAAGGTACCAGAACCCAGGATGTATGGGGGTGCCCGGGATGCCAAGGAGTTAGAGAACTTCTTGTTTGATGTGGAGTAGTGCTTTAGCACTGTGAGGATGGCCTCAGAGCATGCAAAGGTGAATATTGCAACCATGTACTTGGTTGGTGACGCTAAATTGTGGTGGCGTACCAAGTACAGAGAAATTGAAAATGGAAGCTATGTAATCGATAGTTGGGTAGACTTGAAGAGAGAGCTCAAGGCCCAATTCTTTCCTGAAAATGTTGAGTATAATGCAATGAGAAAACTGAGAGATATCAAGCATACGATGTCGATAAGGGAATATGTGAAACAATTTTATGCTTTAATGTTGGATATTCGGGATATGTCGGAGAAGGACAAGTTGTTCTATTTTCTAGAGGGGATGAAACCGTGGGTAAGAACTGAACTTCATAGGCAAAGAGTTCAAGACTTGTCAACTGCACAAGCGGCTGCAGAACACTTGACTGACTATGCTGGCCATGATACCGCTTTGTCCAAATAGTTTGGCGGAGAAGGAAACCGTGGAAAGTATTTTAAGAAAGGTAAACCCAAGAGTGGGGGAGCCGACTTTAAACCATCAACCTCGAAGGAAGCTTCGTTGTCTTAAGGGTTCAACACGCCCAATGGAAAGGGGAAGAGTAAAATTTCGTGCTACTTGTGTGGTGGATCTCACAAAGTGAGTGAGTGTCAACACAAGAGATTACTCAATGCATTACAAGCTTCCACTTTGGGAAAAGAGTTGGAAAGCAAGGAGGAAGAGGATAATGCCCTGAGGGTGGGTTCAGTGCGGCTGGTGAGCGCATTGGAAAAACAGGCAAAAACATCGAAAGTTACACGAGAAAAAGGGTTAATGTTTGTGGACTTGAGGATAAATGGGAAGAGTACTCGTGCTATGGTGGATACGGGGGCTACTCATAATTTTGTTTCACAATTAGAAGCAAGGAGACTCAACTTATCCTTAGAGAAGGATACAAGACACATGAAAGCAGTTAACTCTGTAGCCCAACCTACTATGGGAGTAGCCAAGCAAGTGGCTGTGAAGCTTGGATAATGGGAAGGTCATGCGAATTTCACAGTGGTGTCATTGGATGAATTTCCAGTCATTATAGGAATGGAGTTCTTAAGGGGCATGAGGGCAATGCTGATGCCTGCGGCTAGTTCCTTGTGTCTGATGGGAGATCACTTGTGCATGGTGTAAGTCGTTGCAATGAAAGGAGACGACGAGAACTCCCTTTCAGCCATACAACTCAATGAGAGATTGGGTCAGGATGAGTAGACATGTCTAGCCATGGTGGTGGTAGACAAAGAAGTAGGCCAAGAGCTGGAGCCTACGACCATGCAAGTGGTGTTGGATGAGTACAAGGAGGTGTTTTCGAATAAGCTGCCTCACAATTCATGACAGACTGTGGAGCATGAGATCGAGTTGTTATCAGGAGTGAAACCACCTGCTAAAGGGCCATGTCGGATTGCGCCCTGAGAGATAGTAGAGTTGGGAAAACAGCTTGATGAATTGAAAGTGGGATGTGTTCGCCCATCCAAAACACCATTGGGAGCATCGGTGTTGTTTTAGAGGAAACATGAAAAGCATCTACGAAAGGTATGCGACAGGCTGAGGGGAAACATTTTGTATGTGAAGAAAGGGAAGGTCTCTTTTGCTCAGTGGAGCAAAAAATTCCTTGGTCAAGTGGTTGAACAAGGTCGTATCTGGAGGGGTATGGAGAAGGTAAGGATGATTCAAGAATGGAAGATCCCCACGACAGTGAAGGAGTTACGTTCCTTTCTTGGCCTTACTAGATACTGCAGGAAGTTCGTTGAGGGGTATTCGTGGAGAATGACTCCAATGATAGGACTACTGGGGAGGTATTATTGGCTGCATATGCGGGATGATGTCGTTGATTATACCAAAACTTGTCTTACTTGGCAACAAGAGAAGGGGGAGCGGAAGAAGTATGTCACTTTTATGGCCGCACCAAAATACTGTTCGGTAGAGGAGACGACACAATTGTTCCTTGTGACCATTGTGAAACGTTAGGGTGTTCTCCAAGTTATTATTTGTGACCAAGATTTAATGTTTACTGACAACTTCTTGATAGAGTTTTTCAAGATATTCTGGTAACACCTTGACATCTCTTCGAGTTATCACCGACAAACAGACAGACAGATGAAGAGATTCAGAGAGCTACTAGATGAGTACTTGTGCCATTGTATCAACGACAACTAGAAGAATGGCGTGCAACTACTTAATGTGGCTCCGTTATGTGGCAATGCCCAAAGGCGATCAACAACCAACAAGAGCCCTTTTGAGCTTGTTACAGGCCAGCTGCCGTTGTTACCTCACATAGTGGGTGAACCATACAGACGAAAAAGTCCTAGGGCATACATCTTCACCAGAGAATGGAGATAGAATGTAGAGTTTGCCCAAGCCTATCTAGAGAAAGCTTCTAAGTAGATGAAAAAGTGGGCAGATCAGGGGAGAAGACTACAATTTCATGTCAGCTACCTTAAGCCGTTCAACGCCGACACCAATAACCTAAGCAGAAGTTAGTCCAACAGAGCTAAGTTGAAGATAGTGTGTTGTACAAATAAATTGGATCGGATAATGAAGATGCAAAATGGAAATAAAAACAACAAGTG
Source organism: Malania oleifera (assembly GCF_029873635.1). NCBI lineage: Eukaryota > Viridiplantae > Streptophyta > Magnoliopsida > Santalales > Ximeniaceae > Malania > Malania oleifera. Next base: position 58,198,086 of record NC_080417.1, on the reverse strand, counting down.
AATAAAAATACACAACTAGAATTAACAACACAAATATTTAACATGGTTCGGCAAAGCCTACATCCACGGAAGCAATGACACACAAATTTTTTTACTAAGAAATCAATATGTACACAATACACTTCTCAAAATGATCAACTCTCTCTCATATATGCCCAGAATAACATATATAAAAGTGTCTCGGAGGTTTCCCCCTGTTTGCCCAACCACCCAACATTCAAAATTCAAAAATTCTGAAAAACTGCTCATAGCCTAGGCATTTCTCTTCAATGAACATAGGGCTTCGTCGACGAGACTAGGAAGAAACTTCATCGATGAACCCAGAAATCTAAAAACACCTGCTCTCGATAATTACTCATCGACGAACTTCAAAGCCTTCATCGACGAGCCTCTGCCGTCTCCTCTTTGACGAACACAGGGCTTCGTCGATGAGTCTATGCTGCTGTGTTGTGCTGTCCAAGTATAAGAGCCACAAATAACAATCTCCACCTTGGCGATTATACGCCCCTTTGGGAAGTCCCAAAAAAAATTGAAAAACATGAACAACTCCACTTTGAACTTGAAAACATTAGGTTTGGGCTTGTCTCCCTTCAATCACTTGGAGACATGAAGCAAGTCCAAGGAATGCTTGAACTTCTTTGAAGTAACTGATTTGGTCAGAATATCTGCTGCATTATCAGATGTATGAACTTTATCTAACATAAGTTAACCTGAAGAAATCAATTCCTGAACCCTGTGAAATCTCACATCAATATGCTTGGTTCTAGCATGATATATTTGATTCTTCGCCAAGTAAATAGCACTCTGACTATCACAATGCAGCACCACTCCATTTTGCTCTATTCCCAGCTCTCTGAATAAACCAGTAAGCCATAAGGCTTCCTTTGTAGCTTTGGTAACTACCATATATTCCGCCTCAATTGTGGATAATGCAACTAGAGACTATACCATAGATCTCCAACATACCGATCCTCCTACAAAGGTAAACACATATCCCGTTATAGACCTTTTGTCATCTATATCTCCAGCATAATTTGCATCAACAAACCCCATAACTGTAGGACAACTTTGTTGCTTGTCGAACTTGATGCCATATCCCAATGTACCCTGCAAGTATCTAAATATCCATTTAACGGCTTCCCAATGCTGCCTTCCTAGATTAAAGAGAAACTTGCTCACCACGTTTACTGCATGCACCAAATCTGGCCTTGTACATACCATGGCATACATTAAACTCCACACAACACTAGCGGAGGGAACCTTTGACATGTCCCAAATTTCCTCATTCAAACTTGGGTAATCAACAGTAGACAACTTAAAATGATTCGCTAAAGGTGTACTCACTGATCTTGCATCAGTCATGCTAAACCTTTGTAAAACCTTCTACACATAACCACCCTGAGATAACCATAATCTCCTTGTAGTCCTGTTATGGTGAATCTCCATCCCAAGTATTTTCTTGGCTAAACCAAGATCCTTCATGTCAAATTCCTCATACAACAGATCCTTTAACTGATTCACCTCAGTTAAATCCTTTGTAGCTATCAACATGTCATCGACGTACAATAACAAGAGAATAAGAGAACCATCCTCAAGTTTATTCATATAAACGCAATAATCATACTCACACTGTTTGTAGCCAAACTTGATAATGTTGGAATCAAACCGTTTATACCATTGCCTTGGAAACTATTTCAGCCCATAAAGAGACTTCTTCAATTTGCAAACAAAATTTTCTTTTCCTGATTTAGCAAAACCCTTCGGTCGTACCATGTAGATTTGTTCCTCTATGTCACCATGAAGAAACGCCGTCTTCACATCCATTTGTTCCAAATGAAGATCGTAATGAGCTACCAACCCCAACACAATTCAATAGAAGTATGTCATACCACTAGAGAAAAGATGTCATCATAATTTATTCCTTTTTTCTGTGAGTATCCTTTTGCCACCAACCGTGCCTTGAATTTTTCTCCTTCCTTTTCTGAAATTCCTCCTTCTTCCTATACACCCATTTGCATCCTATCGGTCTCTTTCCATCTAGAAGTTCCACCAAGTCCCAAGTTTGGTTCTTATGCAAAGATTCCATCTCCTCAATCATCACTCTCATCCACCTATCTTTCTCTTGGTCGTGCACTGCCTCTTGAAAGGTAGTTGGATTGTTGCAACAATTAAGGAAAGCATAAGATACTAATTTATCAAAACCATACCTTGATGGAGGCCTGATAGTGCGTTCGAATCTCCGTATAGGAATATCGTCGACTTGCTGGTTTTTCAAGCTAGAGCTCCCTGCAACCACGAGACGATGATCATTTTCGTTGTCTTGAGCTTCCAACTCCTCCTCCACAACATGTTCATCACTGCCCCAATTTTCTGGCTCTTGTTTCTGATCATCAAACTCTTGAGTACGCTTCACCATAACCTTCTCATCAAAGACTATATCTCTACTAATCACCACCTTGTTTGCCGCCGAGTCCCACAACTTATACCCCTTCACACCCTCTAGATACCCTAAGAAGATGCAATGACGAGACTTCAGATCAAGCTTAGACCTCTCCTCACTAGACACGTGGATATAGGCTGGAAACCCGAATACCTTCAATCTGGAGTAGTCTATTGTATTTCCTGTCCAAACCTTTTCCGCCACTTTACCGGCTAGTGATGTCCTTGGTGATCGATTCACCCGAAAACAAGCCATACAAATTGCCTCGGCCTAGAAATTCTTTGGCATCTCTGCATTCAATCTGAGACACCGAGCCCTATTAGCAAGAGTCTGATTCATCCGTTCTGCCACACCATTTTGCTGAGGTGTCCGACGAACTATAAAATGTCTCTTGATACCCTGCTCCACACAAAATTCCATAAACCGAGAATTAGCATACTCAGTCCCATTATCCGACCTTAAGTATTTGATTCTCCTCCCTATTAGGTTTTCCACTTCAGCCTTCCAAATCTTAAACTTGACAAATGTACTAGTTTTGTGACGCATGAAGTGAACCCAAACCTTCTGTGAGTAATCATCAATGAAACTCATGTAATACACATGTCCACCCTTTGATGCAACTCTAACTGGGCCCCAAACATCTAAATGTATATAGTCAAGAATTCCTATCGTCTTGTGAGTAGCTGAACTGAATTTTGCTTTATTTTGTTTTCCAAGAACACAAAATCTACAAGATTCCAACTGACATAATTTCAAACCTTTCAACAAATTTATTTTGTGTAGTTCTTTCATGCCATGTTCTCCTATATGTCCAAGACGCATATGCCATAAAACAGTCTCATCTAATTCAGCATCCACCACTGCAACTCCACCTACAACAGTAGTTCCCTGTAACGTATAGATATTTTCATCCAGTTTCTGTCCTTTCATTACAGTCAGATTACCTTTCCATACCATTAAAACTCCACCTTTGGATTTGTAATAGAAGTCATTACAATCCAAAGTGTCAAGTGATATCAGACTCTTTCTCAACTCAAGTATATGTCTTACATTACACAATGTCCTTACAACACCATCAAACATTTTTATCTTTACACTTCCTATGTTAACGATCTTACAAGAAGCATCATTACCCATAAGAACTGATCCAAAATTTACTAACATGTAAGTGCTGAACCACTCCTTGTTTGGAGTCATATGATAAGAACATGCTGAGTCAAGTGTCCAAGAGTTCATTAGATTATCCAACTCCGCTGAAACTGATAGAACATCACCATCCATTGAATCCTCTTCTTGAACAACATTCACAGATTTTGAAATCCCCTAATGCTTATTAGCATTTCCCTTCGTCCAATCTAGACACTTTGAGTTCACATGCCCCTTTTTACCGCATTTATAACACTGAATTTCCTTCTTCTTCTTGGATTGATTTCGGGATTTTTGAGTAGACTCATTCTTAAACTTTCCTTTGCCTCGCTCATTGCTACCCTTTATCACAAGTCCTTCTCCTTCATCACAAATCTTCAATCTTTGATGAAAATTCAACAAGGCACTTGTTACCTCTTCTAAATCAAGAGTTTCATTTCCCCACGTTAGAGTGGTCACAGGATTTTCATAGGTTTGAGTTGAGGGCAAGGAATTTAATAGCATCAAAGCCTTATCATCCTCATCAAACTTTACATCAACTCTCATAAGATCACTTATGATTTGATTAAACGCATTGATGTGTTGATCTAGACTTGATCCTTCTACCATCTTAAGCCAATATAAATGCTACTTAAGAAAAAGTTTGTTATTGAGGGATTTAGAAATGTATTGACTTTCCAACTTTTGCCAGATAGCCGCTGGAGAATCTTCTTCCATTACCTGATAGAGAACTTCATTAGCCAAACACAAGCATATTGTAGATGCTGCCTTTGCTTTCAAATCTACCCATGTTGTCTCATCCATTCCTTTCAGTTGAGTATCAAGTAGAGCCTTAGGCATTCCTTGTTGCACAAGAATGTTCTTCATTCTCCTCTACTATAAACCAAAGTTTTCGGTTCCATCGAATTTAACGATGTCAAACTTTCTAGAAGATGACCTCGATGCCATAACAACAAGGCTCTGGTACCAATTTGTTGTACAAATAGATCAGATTGGATAATGAAGATGCACAACGGAAATAAAAACGACAAGTGAATAAAAATACACAACTAGAATTAACAACACGAAGATTTAATGTGGTTTGACAAAGTCTACATCAACGGAAGTAATGACACACAAATTTTTTCACTAAGAAATCAAGATGTACACAATACACTTCTCAAAATGATCAACTCTCTCTCATATATGCCCAGAATAACATATATAAAAGTTTCTCGGAGGTTTCCTCCCGTTTGCCCAACCACCTAACATTCAAAATTCAAAAATTCTGAAAAATTGCTTGCAGCCCAGACGTTTCTCGTCTACGAACACAGGGCTTCGTCGACAAGACCTAGAAGAAACTTCGTCGACGAACACAGGGTTTCGTTGACGAACCCAGAAATCTAAAAACACCTGCTCTTGGTAATTACTCGTCGATGAACTTCAGAGCCTTCGTCGACGAGTCTATGCTACTATGCTATGCTGTCCAAGTATATAAGCCACAAATAACACAGTGCAACCTGACAGACATGATGTTGAAGAGATCCTTGCAGATAGAAAGTTCATATTCTTAAGGAAGAGGCGGCAGAAGTTTCTAGTGAAGTGGAAATGCCTGGATGACAAAGAAATTAGCTGGATTTATGCGAAAGATATTCAACCGTTTGTGGACAAACTTGTAGTGTACCTTACGCCAAAGTCTACGAGGACGTCGACCGCATAAGTGAGGGAGAGTGTCACGAGCTAAGCTTGTTCATGACATTATGCTTGCCCGTGACCGCTTATCTCGTGTGCTTGGGATGAGTTTCCATCATATAAATACTAGTGTAGAATTATTTTCTACTAGTAGAGTCTTTGTATGCTAAATAAGACAGTATGACTTCTCACTCACTTTAATATTTTCTAGTGCAAGGATGATAATTACATAAAAACCTCTTTAGGGGAGGGTGAGTGTTCATTTGTCATTGTAAAACTCACTAGTTATTGTCAACGTGTTTAGCCTACTTGTCTCCCTCGCTAAACACACCATGTCAATGAAAGTGCTGTTAATGAATTACGTTTGCTTCACTGTTTACTGCTTGATTGCCATGGTTTTTATGAATTGATTAATGTTTCTACTGCTATTTGAATGAATGTTAATAAAAGTGTTTCGTGGATGAATGTTAGTAAATGATAGATTGGCTAGTTAAGTAAAAGTGTTTTAGTTAGCGCACCCTTTACAAGGGTGTGAAAATAGTTGGACAGTGATGCCCAGTCATTAACGGCCGCAAATTAAACAGCAGCACCCCAAAGTAAAACTTAAAAACAATGCTTAATTGTCTATCAAAATAGAGAGAAACAAGACTCGGTGACCGCCGACTTTCAAATCATCAACAAAGTAGACTCCAACTTTAGATCAATTATTGAGATTGAACAACCTCCACCTCCAACCACAAAGAATGACGCATGCATACATGCGTCATTCCCTTTCCCGATAAGGAACCAAAACCCCTCACCACTACCGCGGCAGCCGCCACCACTTTCTTTTCGACCACTCTCACCGGTATACTAACCTTACTCATATTCCCCCACCTCCCCTCTCTCCCCGGCTGGTGACTAACCATGCCTGTATTGGTACGCATGTAATATAGGCCCAACAGATTGAAGGAGAATTAACCCAACTAGCTAGCAACTAGAAACAGAGCTCCATCTAATCCACATGGGTAACTGCTGCGTTTCATCGTCCCCTGCTCACACCACCGCTCTTTCTACCCCAGGTCTAACATATATATATATACACCGATCGTTTTTGATTCTTTCGTTCATTATTTGATCATTAATTCAATTAATAATACTATCTGATTACTATACTAGCTGTGTGGATTAGTATTAATATATATTATTAATCGGTCGGTCAGGGACGTCGACGACGAATATAAACCAGAGCAGCAACGAAGTGAGTTCGTCCTCATCGGGGGCAGCGAGCAGAGGCGGCGGGAGCCAGGAGAAGGAGAGTGGTCAGGTTGGCGGCGAAATCTTGGCGGCGCACAACCTGAAAGTGTACGGATTCGAGGAACTGAAGAAGGTGACGAATAACTTCAGGGCAGATGGGGTGCTGGGTTTAGGAGGGTTCGGAACGGTGTACAGAGGGTGGGTTGACGAGAAGACGCTGGCGCCGTCCAAGATCGGAACCGGAATGGTGGTGGCCATCAAGAGACTCAACCCAGAGAGTAAGCAGGGTGTTAAAGAGTGGCAGGTAATCAATTAATTAACCCGGGTATGATTTTTTACTTTGCTAAAAATTTAATACAAATTTTATGTTATAAATTTAAAAATAAATTTGTACAACTTATTTTAAATTATAATACAAAACTTGTACAAATTTCAAAAGTTATTTCATGATTTATTGGAGACATTGTTTGCTTACATTCATCGGTCTCCTCCACTTATACTAAAATGGTATTTGTGTGTCGGGCCTCTACCTAGACTCTTGTTTAGTACATTATCATAACTTCATTATATATTATATGAAAAATTATAGGTGCACTAGGTGTATACACCGAATCAAAGTCTCTTGATTTGGTATTCGAACTTTTAGCATCAAGCAAACCCTAGAAATCCGTACTCATTTTATTAACTTAGTGTGTTATATTCAATGCACCTAATATTTTCTTACACTATATAGTTTGGTCTAAACCAATTTTGATGCTAAAAGTTATCTTGTGGCTGATACAATCTGTCATCCATCTTAATAACCCAAATGGCCATTGATACAAAGGGTCTCCTTTTAAGACACTTTAGGTGAATAGAGTGACCTCCAACTCAATAATTAAGCCAAAATTTTTCTTTGTTCTGAACTAATATGGGATTTCTTGACCACATACTATCAATTATGCAAAAATTGTTAATGACCGCATAAAATTCTAACCTAAAGTTAAATTTGTGTGTATTTATTTGAAACAAGTTAAAATTCAATCCATGCTTCCGGGTAAAAGTGCCTAGAGTATGTTAAGCTGTAAAAAATAGTTTTCATTATTTATTTTTTATTTCTTAAAAATTATAAATACAATCTTTTATTTTTTATTTTTTTAACATTTGTACAAAAATTGGAAAAATAATACAAAAACTTGAAGTCTAAGCTTTTAAATTAGATAAAAGGAGCATGCCCCGAAATCCACACCAATTCTTTTAATACAATGGAATCAATTTTCTCAATGCAATTTTTTTAAATCTAAGCTTTTAGATTAGATAAAAAAAATTAATTTTTTTTTTAAAATTAGGTTTTAAATTCCATATAATTTTGTATTGTGTCGATTCCATTGGAATTCAAATTCCATCCCACTGAGTCGCAATATTGAAAGATTTAGGTTTTAAATCCCATATATTTTTGTATGGTGTTGATTCCATTGGAATTCAGATTCCATCCCGAGTCACGATTGATAAGTCAATATTCCTTAATTATTGGTTTTTTTTTTTTTTTGACCTTTTCTTTTTGCTCCTGGTGGTGGGGACGGAAGAAATATAAAAGAGAAAAGCAGGCACTCCTCGCCGAAAGAGACCTGAGAATAAATGGGCCTATTGCGTGGTGGGCTCGTAGTTGGGTTAAAGATTCATGGACAAAGAGGGCCTACAGGGCCCGTTAGGCCTTGGCGCATATCACTCGCTACGAGAATTTTGGGCCCCGGCCTGCTTTTGATGCGATGACCTCCTTTGGAACTTCCATTGTGTTTATATATATATATATATATATATATATATATAAAGCAACCACTTTAAAGTTGCTTTAATAAGTGAAGTGCTCATGCTTTCTTGCTTCTTCCTCCTTTCCAATCAACCCTTCTCTCTCTCTCTCTCTCTCTCTCTCTCTCTCTCTCTCTCTCTCTCTCTCTCTCTCTCTCTCTCTCTCTCTCTCTGTTCTGGCATTGCCCTACTGCAGCTTTCGCATAAGAAAAGTATCATAAAAAATATTATAAATGATATGGTATTTTATGATTTTTTAATTAATTTTAAAATAATGAAATATCGTACCACTTGTGAACTTTAATTACATTAATTTTTTCTCCTTAGTGTTTACTCTTTAATCCACTATAAATTGTTGTAAGTTGTTAGGCACGCGTGATCAAATAATTGATAATTACTAGAAGTGCGCCAATAGACGGATGTGGGTTTGGTGCTGCACAATAGTGTCCGAAGTGACGCTATGGTGACTGGAGTCCGTGGGTTATCAATAAATAAATAAATAAATAATTGATAATTAATTTTTATAACTTTTTAGAGTTCAGGATATCAATAATGTTAAAAAGTCAACAAGATACTTCGTAATTTTTTTTTCATTTTACAACGATGAAAATAAAAAACAAAAAACAAAAATAAATGTGATTTCATTTTTTTTTTTCAAATTACAAAAAAAAGAAAAAAATATTTAATTGCCTTTTAATGTTTACATGCCTCTTAATGTTTACATAGTCGTATTGAACTTTGAGTGAACTTTCACAGCGTACTAAGTCTTTTGAAGCAATATAGGGAAGGAATGATTTTCTTTGATTTAGATCCTTCTCGTATTATTCACTGGATAATGATGCTTTCTAATTTATATTTCTTATAGTCAGAGGTGAATTTTCTTGGAAGGCTTTCCCATCCAAACTTGGTGAAGTTGTTGGGATATTGTTTGGAGGGTGAAGAACTGCTCCTTGTGTATGAGTTTATGCCAAAGGGAAGCTTGGAGATCCATCTCTTCAAAAGTAAGGATTTGTGGCTGAAGACTTGAGGCTTTTGAAAATATTAATTTCTTGAGTTAGAGTACTTTCTTGGACCTTAATAATTTAATGGTTAATGGTGCAGGGGTTTCTGCGACTGAACCACTTTCTTGGGACCTGAGGCTCAATATAGCCCTAGGTGCAGCCAAGGGCCTGGCTTTTCTGCACAGCTCAGATAAACAAATTATTTACAGAGATTTTAAGACCCCCAACATTCTGCTTGATGAGGTGAGTTTGTAGTTTAGCCTCTCTATTCTTGATTGATCAGCATTGTCCTCCTTTATTTTCCCTTTCCATCTGTTGCTTCATTGATGACAGCTTAATTGAGCAAAAAGTAAAGTAATGAGGACTTGGATTCTTGTAGCTTTCCATCTTCCCTTACAGTGCCTTGAAGGATAGACAAATCCAATAGATGGTGCTATACTATTTGTGCTCCATTTAGGGTTTGGAAACAGGAAAGAATATAAAATATTAAGGAATTGATTAATATACTTTGTCTTGTTTGGTTATTAAGTAGTTAGAGAAAGAAAACAGCTAATTAAGTGCAAGAGAAAGAAAATGATAAGAGACATTAACAACCTCCCTGCGCATTTGATCATTCCGAATGTTGTACCACATCCCTGGATTTGATGGCATTTTAACATAAAATACTGGTGTTTTAAAAATTAAATATTCTGGAAGATCCGTGAGATTTTTAAACCTAAGAATAGGTTTCTCTAGAGCTCAGCAACTAGATTATCGAGACTCTACTAATTAGATTGTTAAGAAGGGGGGAAAACTAAAATAGAAACATGTCTTATTTCTTCTAGAACCTTTACTTGCTGTAGAAGAAAATTTTCCTATCCCACCACTGTGTTGGTGCCTAAGCTTTTCCGACGTGCCTCTCCTTTGGGCTTTTTCTAGACAAATATAGGACTTCAACCCACACAGAGTGTGAATCATGGTGTTATCCCAAGAGGGAGGGGGTGAACTGGGTATTTCAAAATTATTTAAGTTTATTTACCACTTAGTCCCTATTTTAATATTTAACAAAATAATCGCACAGGCTTGAAATTAATTCAAATTATTATCTCAATAAATTCAATTATACCCAATTAATTATCAAGTGTATGTAATATTAATCAACATACAAACACACAAAAGCTGATAATGAAATGCAAACGAAAATTAAAAAGTTAAGGGAAGAGAGAAGACAAACACGATTTTACGAGGTTCAGCCAACCTGGCTTACGTCATCGCCTTGAGCAACCCATTCAAGGATTCCACTAAATCCCTGCTCCTTTAACCGAGACGAAACTTCCCTTATAATCCGTTGCTTGCAAGAGGCACAACTTCTTCCTCTCCGGTTTACAACCCGAACCGTGATTACAATATAGAATTACAATTCTGCAAAACTCAATATTACTTCTAACCAAGCTAGTGAGTACAATAGAAATCCTAACACATATTCATACGATAAAACTTGAAGCTCAATATGAATGTAATGATGAAATCATTTTATGAATGATATGCTTCACAAATCTACCCTTTAAATCAATATCTCTCAAAATTGATTTTATAAATAAATGCTTTGAAGAAACGTATGGTTCGATTTCAAAATACTTTATGCAAGATTAGAAAATAAGATCCTTTAAAAAATAATCTTTAATAATACGCAAATCTATGTTCTTGCTATCAATAATTTATAAAGTTGAATCTTTGAATAAATATACGACTTTGAATATTGCAAAGATTTAAACACTATGTTTCAAAAATAATATTCCTCAAGAATATGTATTTAACACTCTTAGTATTTGCAATCAAATAAATCTTACACTAATCATATAACAAATCTTTGAATGAAGATATATTTAAAACTTTCTTCATGATTTTAGTTTTAAACAAAAACTTTTGTACAGTAGTGATCTTTCACAATATATATAAAATTAATAACTCAAGATCAATCTCTCAAAATGAATATCCAAGAATAAGTTTGTGAGATGAAAAAGTCTTTGAGAATAAGCAAACAATTAGTTTGATCACCAAACCTCAATACCCAAGTTGTTTGCACAATATTCGCTGGAACTCCATTTGAAAATCAACGTAGCCTAAGCATAGATATAATGTAAATGCTTTTAAATCGCAGGCAAGAGCTTAGCAATGTGTTCAATGCTTTCCAGAGTTGTGTATACGTTCAAGGCTCCCAATCATATGCCAAAAGTGAGGCATTAGGGTTTAGTGGTTGTTTTTATAAGTAATCTAAGCCTTAGATTAAGTCTTGACTGTTGGATCAATTTGATTAAGTGAATAACCCATGTGTTTTCTTGCTAAAGTTCAGATTTTTAAAGTTTCTGCAGGTTCAGACGACTGAGCGTTCAGGTTCAGACGTCTGATGTTCCTTAAAGCACTAATAATTATACTCTTGACACAGGGTCAGATGACTAAGCTATGGGTTCAGTCTTCTAAAGTCCTAACTCAGACGACTAAACTGAGGGTTCTGACGTCTGAAAGTATTCTGTCTATTCTGTGTTTCAGCAATTAAATCTTTAAATGACTGAACTAATTCTTCAGTCTTCTGAGGGAATTCTTCATACATCTGAAGTAAACTTCAGTCATCTAAGGTTGCATCTTCAAACTTCTGAGGGTACACCTCAGTCGTCTGGGCAGACCAACTTCAGAATTTTTATTTTCAGTTTCAAAATCAATTTTGCTCTCTTACTTTAATCCCTTATAATACATTTTTCGGGGTTCAAATTAAGGTCTCTAAGTCCATGTTTAACCCTAGAATATTTTCATGAGATGCATGTGTATGGCATATTTTAAGCTTCTAGCTATATCGTATAAAATATGCAAATACAATTAATTCTAAATACTCATTCCCATGACGATCTTGAACTTTGATGCTTCCATCTTCATTCTCCTACTCTTTTAGTTCCATGGATTGTGCTAAGTTATATATGCTTCAATCCTTGTGGCTTCCATGACTTCATTACCTTCCGTGCATGCTAAGTAATGTTCCTGTTCACAATCTCAATGCACAGATCAAATACCAAGTGATTTGCCATTATCAAAATAGGATTGGACTCATAGAGTCAACACAAAGATATTTACTTAGAAAGAAAAATATTTGAGAGTGAAATTTATTTAGAAGAGTGATGCTTCTATTAATTTTCTCTCTAAACAAAGGATCGGAGCTCCCCTTATATAGGCAAACTACTTGAAGGATAAGCACAACTTGCTTTCTCAACAAAGTAGATGCTGACATAGAGTAAAAGATTCTTTCTAAAATGTAACCTACTTTAATAAAGAACCTTCAATAAAAGGGGAAAATACATGGTTTGCTGGCTCACGATTGTTTGCTTTAATAAGGTAAAAGAAAGATTCCTAAAAAAAAAAAACAAATAAAGATGATATGACCATATTGATTAGTCCGATCAATTGGTCGGGGATATGATGACGTCCTGGACTAGTATCTGATAATTTTTTCAAAGATTTTGTTTTCTCATAGATCTTTGAGGGCTTCGATGATATCTTCATCTCGATATGTTTTAGCTAATTATGCTAAAACAAGCTTTAGCTCTTTTTACACTGCTTGAACTGACGGAAGATGACTTGCCCAATTTCTGAACTGGTTTATCAGTTTTCTAGCTTCAATCACATAATCTACTAAGCTTGATTCCTAAGAATTTTGGAGAAATCTCCCATCAATAGCTACCAAATTTTCATAAGCATTTTTTGCTTCTGGTGCTTAGATTCTCCATAATACTTGAACAATTTCATTAAACTTTCTATATTTATGAAAATCAATTCCAATTCGGTGCTTCTTCGATGAATTCTGAAATTGGTCCTTCTTTCCAATGTTCCGGGAAAAGGTTCCTAAAAATAAATTTTCCTATCTTTAATTGAACTTGTTCTATTTATCCAATCCACCATAACCTTCTTGGATTGGTGAAATTTAATACGTTCTTGACAGTTGGTTGTTACCAATTAAAGACGGCTCCGGTCTTCCTGAACCCAAAAGACTAAATGTCTCCTAGTTTAAGGGCTCTCTATACCGTAATCAATTTTTTAGGATTAAGTCTACTAAGAGTATGCAATTTTGGAATTACAAGTCTGGTTTTTTCTTCCAATAATGCTTTAATTCTGGGTACTCCTCAACACCTGTCGTTCTAGTAGTAAATAACTCTTTCTTGAGTTGTTTTTCCATGGTTACCTTAATGATAATCTGTTGATGTATGATGGTAGCAATATAATCCTTGCTAAGTTCTTTGTAATCTTTTGAAATGGTTTCAAATTCTTTGACCATTTCGATTACCCTTTTATTACTTTTTGAAAAAAGTGTATTTGTGGGGTGTACTAGTAATTCTTCTAGTATTTCCTTGTTCTTACTAGAGATTTCTAGAGTCTTTCCCAGCAAATCGTTGAGACTAATTCCTTCTTCCTTTATGGAATCTAAATCGTCTTCTTTTGTGAAGAGAATTTGGTAGAACTGTTGAAGTTGTAGCTTTGTAATAGACTCGGTAAATCATTTCAAGGTTTGAGCTTCTTGAATCCATATCATAACCTTTAGTTTGGATGTCAAGGGTTAAAAGTTTGTATAATGATTTATCTTGAAAATTAGCTCTTATGTTTGGATAACATTCAAAGTATATTGGACCTTCTGCAATATTTGATTCTAACATTCCTAATAAGAAGTCATTGAATTCATGATGTCTGGCATCACGAAGAATGACACAGACTGGTTTGTTTAATCTTGCTCTTGTGAGAGGGAATAGTCCTACTTGAACCATTCCAATATGAATTCTATCATATTTTGATCTAAGGGACTCTAGATCTTCTATATCTAAAAGTCTCTTTTGCCGTCTTGCTTCATTTGTAACTAAAAAGATTGATTTGTTAATAACTTTGATAAAATATTCTTCATTATTTTCTATTGATCCCTTTTGCTTGATGATTTGACATTCTGTTCTGGACATTTTCCAAATTTTATTTGAATCTTGATTTGGTATATCTTTACCATTCCAATTTGCTAGTCTTCTTTTAATTTTTCCTAAAGAGATTTGTAATTCTTTCTTATCTGAGCTCTTGTTTGATGATTCATCTTGTTTATACTTAACTTCTTTTAATAACTTTCCTGTATTCATAATACCTTGAACCAATTTATCCATCTTCTTTCTAAATATTCTAGTCTTGCAATTTTACTCTCACCTAATTGGGAACACCACCAGGACCACCCTATACGCTCTCCTGGCTTGGCGGGCTGACCATCGGATTTTCACTAGCTTACCAATGCTTAGTGGAAATCAAGCATGCAATTTTCAAATTTTTTTGAAAGATCAATGAATAAAATCTAGCTCTGATACCATTTCTCTCAGGATCGCTATTTTTAAACAAGGAAAGTAATAAATGGTATGAATATCAAGAAAGCATAGAATCAGAAAGCATATAATCATATCACAAAGATCCCATTATAGTTTCGTTACACCTGATTGTAAGCATCATCGTTAGGTTACAGGTATCCACTATAAAGTTTTCTTTGTCAATGCAATTGAATGTAATTGATGAATGCACAAACCATTAAAACAAAATTCTGATGTACAAGATCAGTCATAGACTGCAAGTACATAGCATACTTAATGAAAGCAACAAATTCTTTGAATTTTTTTGAATGCTTACTTTGATTACCTTAGAAAGAACTCATAAAATAGAAGAGAGGGAGAAGAGGGAGAAGAGAGAATTTAGGCCCTGAATTGGTGCAAATTGTTACAAACTAGAAGACTCTTATTTATAGACTCAATGGCTCGGACTTCAAGTCATTTGGAATCCGGGGTGAAATAGTGCGGGTGCTCTTTGGGCCTCATCGTCCACTAAAGTCATAACGAGATTCTTACAAGATAAGCGAGCCGACGCCACAAAACAAAAGACTTAAAATAAAGGTGACAGCACATGGATGACTGCATTTGTGTGGAAACCCACCACCTTTAAATAAACAACTAAAATACAACCTTGGCCGAAAGGTGGACAGGTGTAAAACACTCTACTCACAAACACTCGAAATACAAGCTGGGCCAAATGGTTGCTAGCTGTAAAACTTCTTAAATAAGTTTGAAAAGATAGGGTGGCCTATTAGATCTTGGAGGGTGGTAAAAGTCCTTTGGGGCGAAAACCGCAGTTCTTTGATCATTTGATAAAAGTGCTTGAGAGCAAAGACTATATCTTTTTCTTTGCTTTCCTTTTGAAGATAAGACTTTTGGATCAACTTGAAATGCTTGATAAAATTCTGAACCGAGATCAAGATCAATGGTTCTGCTTGAATTATGACTATTGGCAGAATCTGAGTCTTCTGATTCTTCGAACTGTTTGATCATCTTGATTAATTGAGCTTTCATTTTTCCTGATTTTGAAGACTTTGACTTTCTTGAGGAGGATATTGAAATTGAATCATCGTCTTCGATGATCTTCAACCTGTCTTTTGATTTTAACAAAGTACCTTGAGAACAAGAAGTTTGATCAATCTGTTAAACAAGCCATGCACGAATCTGTCCTTCTGGTAGGGTAAATCTTTGAAGTTCTTGGGTGATTTCCCCAATCTGAGGGAGAAACGATTTTGAAAATTTTGAGTTTTGAAAAATTAATTTTTAAGGAATCTTGAAGATCATAATTATGATCAATTACAACTAAGTTAGTTTCCACAAGAATTAATTTGTAAAATCTTCTATTTTTCAAAGGGTTCGAAGTATCAAAGTGGCACCCAGTGAAGAAATAGTTCTTGATAACTTCGAAGGGAATGGAATCATCCCATTCAGGTTCAATAGGAAAGAGATCTTTGAAGTATTTTGAAAAATAGCCTTTTGTGACAACAGGTACTTTTTGGGTCAAAGCGGCCTGGGCTTGATTTTCCATGACTTCTTTGAAAGAAGGAATTTGAAAGGTTTGAGGCCTTAACAATGGATTGAATCTATTGTGAATAGGAATTTCCTTTTGGGCTTGATGGGCTTTAGAGCTGGATGGTTGGGCCTTTGCATCTTGAGGTCTTGAACAAAGATCTTTAACTGTTATACTTGGCATGTTGACCTGTTAAAAAATCTCTTGTAAGAAAATCTAGAATTGAGTTTGAAGTTCCTTTGATGAATTCAATTTGAAAATTGAAGACAGATAAAATTGCTTGCCATCTTGCAAATATTTGTTTTGAAACTAAAATTTTAACATCATTTTCAATAATGCTTTTAGCACTTGCACAATCAATCCTAAGTAAAAATTCTTTATTAAATAAATCGCCTTGAAATTTTTGAATGCATAAAACTATTGATAAAATCTCTTTTTTGATGGTTGAATAATTAACTTGAGGACCTGACCAGGCTCCTAAGTGAAATCTAACTATTGTTTCCTTTGAATCAACTCTTTACTTAAGAATACCCCTGAACCCAAAGTCAGAGGCATTGGTTTCAACAATTATGAAAGCTTTTGGGTTTGGGAGGTTAAGACAGGGAAGGGTCTTAACCAAAGCATTAACCTTGATAACTATATGAGTACATTCGTCAGACCCTGCAGGTGGATT
The DNA here is from genome assembly GCF_029873635.1 of Malania oleifera. Taxonomy (NCBI): domain Eukaryota; kingdom Viridiplantae; phylum Streptophyta; class Magnoliopsida; order Santalales; family Ximeniaceae; genus Malania; species Malania oleifera. The sequence continues at coordinate 58,181,252 of NC_080417.1, read as the reverse complement.
TTTCTTGAGTCTTTTAAATAGCAGTTTGATTAAAAATCTGATATTTGGAATGAAGTCTGCAACATAGTTGATACATCCCAAAAACCTTTCTAACTGATTTTTGTCTTTGATTTCATTAGGAAATTTTTCTGCAAATTCCAATGACCTTTGTATTAGGATAATTTTATTTTGATAAATCTGATGACCTAGAAATCTAACATTTGTTTGGAATAATTTGATTTTTGGTTGAGAACCAACAAATCCATTTCTTTTAACAATATTATAAAAAATGTTGAGATGTTTGAAATGTTGACTTATTGACTCGGAGTATACAAGGACATCGTCAATGTTTACAATAGTAAATTTTGTATAGGCATTAAAAATTTCCTTCATGATGTTTTGAAATTCTGAAGGTGCATTTTTTAGACCAAAGGGTATTAAGTTCCATTCATAGTGTCTAAATGGTACTGTGAATGTTGTTTTATACTTGTCTTCTTCAGCAATTTAGATTTGCCAAAAACCTGACTTCGTGTCGAATTTTGAATAGATTGAAGCGGTATTTAATCTATTGAGTAAATCTTTTTTATTAGGTATTGGATACCTAATCCATTGTAATGCTTTATTTATAGGTTTGTAGTTAATGACAAGCCTTGGTGTCCCTCTCTCTATTTCAGCTTGATTTTGAACATAAAAAGCTGCACAATTCCAAGGAGATTTACTTTTTCGAATTAATTTTTTATTAACTGATTCTTGTATTTCTTTTTTGCAGTATTCAAACAATTCTTTGTTCATTTCAATAGATCTTGCCTTGGTAGGTATTTTATCTTCTGTAAAATCTTTTGTATAAGGTAATTTAACAGAATGTTTCTTTCTATTCCAAAAGACATTTGATAAATTTTAACTGACTTCTTTTTCAAGTTTTTCTTTGAATAGATCAATTTGAGTTTCGACTTCAAAAGTTTGAATTTGTTCTTCTATCCTTTTATGATGAATTTCTCTTGATAAGGATTTTATATGTTTTCTTTTATTTTGAATAAGATTTATTCTACTAATGGCTAAGTCTTTTAAGGTATTTACTTCCTTTTCTTGCATTTTATCTATAAATTTGAATGAAATATTTTGCTCACCGATTGATGTGTGAATACCAATTTCATCAACTTTGAAAGGATAGATCATAGTAAAAAATGGTGTTGCAAGAATAATTTTGTGCTGCATATTTTTGACAAGTACAAATGTGGTTTTGAGACAGATTTCTTGATTACAAACATGGACGTCTGAAATTTTGTATTGAATTTTTAAGGTTGAATTAGTTGCACTGTATAGTTGCATCTTTGTTTTTTCATAATAATGAGTTGGTATAAGTCCTCTTTGGATGCAGTTCATATCAGCTTCTGTATCTAACAAGGCACGAGCTTTAAGAACAAATGATTTATTAATTACAATCTTAATTTCTGAAATCCATTTATGAATATTGGTTTTCGATAAATATCCGAGGAATATCTCCTTTCCTTGGTCAACTTGATATTGAAATTCTTCTTCAAAATCAATTATTTCTTCTATTTTTGATTTTCCTTTTGTATCAATTTTATCTATTCTTGACTGCAATTGACACATATTTTGCTTAAATTTTTCATTTTGTTCTTTTATTGATTTAATTTCTTCGTTAGTTTGATTAATTTCTCTTTGTAAATCTTGAATACTTGGTTCTTTGCTTGATTTGAATTCTTTATTATTATATCTATTAATAATTTCATTTATATCAAATCCTTTGCTAATTTTTGGAGTTTTATCTTTTTCTAGATTTTTTTTATTTGATGTAAATATTTGTTTTTTATCTTTGGATCATTAATATGTTCAATCATTTCGAAGATGATTTCATTTTATGTTGAAATTACATTAATTGATTTTGAGCATTTATTACACACATAAAATCCAATATCTTCTCGATATGATTTTTGAGAAGACATTTCTTTACTTGAGGCTTCAGAACTTCATTGAATTTCATTGATGAATTCATCTTCTGTCCCTGAAAATGACATGGTTTCAGAGACATTTGATCCACTACTTATAATTAAATTTAACATTTGTCTTTTGATTTCATTTCCAATATTCATCTCTATAATTTCTTGCTTAACCCTACAGTCTCTTGCATAATGACTTTTTTTTCCACATTTGAAACAAGTTTTTTGACTCTTGTCTGTTTTTTGACTTTTGCCTTTATTTTGTGTTTTTGAAGTTTTTTCATAATTTCTCCTTTTCTTCTTGTAATAGTTTTTATCATATTTTTGTAATATACTTTTGATGGTTTATATTTTTTGTATGATTGTTTCTTTTGATGTTTTTTAGAAGGTGCTCTAATTCTTTCATACCCGTACTGAGCGCAAAAATCTCCAAGTTCTCCTTTATTTCTTTTGAACTCATTTTTCATTTGAGATTGAATTTTTAACTCATTACAAAGTTTAAATCCTTCATGATTGATTACGCGGACAATTTGACCATAAGTGATTGATTCATAATTTGATCCCAAAGTTTCTTTGACTCGATTTCTAACTCTTTGCGCAAATAGTTTTGGTAGACCACTAATGAATTTTTCTTTCTAGAGTCCAGATCTTCCATCTGGTCTGCTCATTATCTTTGCAATAAAAATATTTTTGTACCACTGAAAATCTAATAATTTTGGACATGTAAGATTTAGGAGATGTAAGTAGTCAGCATGAAAATCTTGGTTCCGTATACGTATGAAAGCTTGAGATATCTTTTCTTTTCCTAAGTCAATTGATTGTCTTGAAGAATGACCAAAACTTTTACTTTTTGTAATTGGTATGTATGAAATAGAGGGAAATTGAATTGAATTTATCATTTAATTTTGTTGCATTCTCAATTCAAAATTTCATTTTCCCTTTCTTATTTCATTCTATTTTGTGCTTAATCATAACGTTAAGGAAATAAGTTAAATGGTTGTTTAGTAGCTCTGAAATATCTGCTTTTACCATTTTAGAACTACAATGCAAAGCTAGCAGATTTTGGTCTAGCAAAATTGGGGCCATTACCAGGGAACACGCACGTGACTACACAAATTATGGGCACACATGGCTATGCTGCTCCCGAATACATTGCAACAGGTCATAACTTTGTCTCTCAATTTCAATTTGTTCATAAAATAAACCTTATACTAGTCCGTCGTTAATCAATCGTTAAGTATATATGAAAAATAAATGTCATCCTCAATAAAATAAATAATAATTTAAAATATTATTAATTTAATAAATTAAAATTGAAAAAATTGACCTCCATAATGTCTTGAAAATTGAATAAGCGAATAAGAAATCTCACTAATTCTCGAATTTAACAATCTAATTGGTCTACTCACTTTGGGTGAGCCAATTGACATCAATGAGATAAAATAATTTTATTAATATTTTAGAATTTCGCATATTAATGAAAAATAAAAGTTACGAATATATCATCAAAATATCTACTAATTATCATGTCACAAATTTTTTGTAAGATGTAATTTTCATAAAAGTTTAATGGCTAAATACATTATAAAACCAATAAAACATTGTTCGGCATTTTTAAATTCAAGTAACTTATTAGACCAAAATTTAAAAATTCTTACTCCATAAATTAAAGTTCTAAAGTTGAACGTTAGTTCTTTTATGTACAAAATATGAACATTGAACGAATAAATTAGAAAAATCAAATTCATATTACTTGATTGGTCTTCGATTTAGCTAATTTACCGATTTTTTTCTGATCTTATCAAATTAAGTTGTTATTTTATTAAATATAGCATTCAACTAGATCTAGAAAATGAGTTGTGATTCAACAAACCAACTGATTCGAGCCAATTTTCAAACCATATTTTTATTTTTTAAAGATGTAATTAGTAATTTAATTTGCATGAAAATTGAATGCAATAAATATTTTGGAACTGTTTATTATTTAATTTATTTTCTGAATATGTAAAATAATAATTCAATTATGTTGTAATACTTATCCCAATAGATCGACCCAAACCAGACGAGCCGAGCCAGTCAGTTGGCTGGTCGACCAAAGAACTAGTTAGTTAGGTCAAGTTTAATTTTCAAAACATATTTTATTTATACGTTAAATTCATTTTTCATATATAGCAAAAGGTGAGCTTTCATTAAATTTTATGCAATTATTATTAATACGTGCATGAGGCAGCAGGTCATCTGTACGTGAAGAGCGATGTTTATGGGTTCGGGGTGGTGTTGCTGGAGTTGCTGACGGGACTGCGCGCATTCGAAAAAGATCGTCCGAAGAAGCAGCAGGACTTGATCGAATGGGCGAAACCACTGCTTCCCCACAGAAGAAAGTTGAAAAGCATTATTGACGGAAGGATGGAGGGTCAGTACTCGTCCAAGGCAGCATCGCGGTTGGCTCGTCTCACGCTGAAATGCTTAGGAGAGAATCCCAGAGCCCGTCCCTCCATGAACGAAGTTGTGGAGGCTCTGGAACGAATCCAAGGTCTCTAAACAATGGAAGCGTGCGTGCAGGAGGAATTGAACTGAGCATACAGCTGGTTTGGGGTAGATAGATAGATAACTACAGGTAGTGTTCGTGCCCTTGTTAATTAATTCGTGGGAGTGTACGTTGGGGAGTGCATGGGATTCTTTTCCCCTCATCGTGTATGCTGTTTGCTGAATTCTCTAGATCTGTATTTGTGCTTGGGCTAGCTCTCCGTTTGTTGGAAGTTTTAAGAGCTGGTTTGCATTGTGTATATTCCGTTCTCATAGCTGCCAACAGCCAGTTCATTATCGATATCGAGAAGCAGCGAAGACAATATGAGTTTTGACACAAGTACCGCTTCATTTTCCTTTTCTTTAATCCAGTCTTCCATGTCCAAAAAGTGCTTGATCTTTTTTTTTCTCCTATTCACTCTTATATTTGATTTAGTACAAAAAATTTTACCAAAATCGGTTAAGTGGTGAGAGTAACAATTAGCCTTTTATATAGTAACTGTCTGAGTGACTCAATCGGTGAATCAAAGATTCATAAGTATTTACCTAGTTTTTCCCTTCCTCTAATATAATTGCACCTCTTATTACATGTGCATTCAATAAATAATTATCGTTGATTAACTGTGATATATATATATATATATATATATATATATATATGGATTCATGAGATACATTATTTTGATTAATATATATAGCTACACGCCGAAGCATAATTCAAACTTCCAACACTAAATACTTGTGGAATATTCTCCATTCACTTTCACTTAATTTCACCTTTCATAATAGGGGCTAGACATGGCGAGCAACTTTGCATATTAAACTATTCAATAACTTTTTAAATATAGGCTTTCTAAGATAAACCAAATATTCTCTTACAATATCTTGAAAATCTTCAATACCTAATCTAAATGAAGCATCTCCCACGTATTTCATTCTAAATTTCATCTAATAAACCAAGATTATTATTAATGAGTAGTATAACATCCACATAAAAATGTGGGTTATTTGCTTTGAAATCAAAGGAAATAATAGTATAATGAAACTTGAGATATCATGCATTGGCATGAAGCTTGATTAACTCCATATATAAATTTGTCTAATTAATCTTCACACTAGTTTCTTCTTACCTTATTCTTCAAAATCCTTCAACTATAATCCCATTTAAATTTCTTCTTCTAGATTGCTATTAAAAAATGTCATTTTCACATTCATTTGATGCAGCTCCAAATTATAATGAGCCATTGAAATTGGAATAACTTTCCCAAGAGGGGGGGGGGGGGGAAGTGAATTGGGATTTAAAATTTTATTCCTCCTTTTAAATACTTTTTTTGTGTTATAACAATAATCAATGCTCAAATACAATCAAAATTAATTTAGAGTAATCACAATCAAAGTAAAATTATCAACCACTCAATTCTTGTAATAATATCCCTGTATCAATATGAAAATTAGTTGAAGCTGTATAAGCCCTGTATCACAATTACACTTCTTCCCAATGTTCAACTTTTAGATAAACTTTCAGTATAATAAGTTAAGGAAGATCAACCAACGTAGTCTCTTTCGATTTCTGCAATCAATACTGATCAAACCAAAACAAATTACCTTCTGGTCTATTTAACAACCGAATACTCAAAATTTATTAATTTTAAAGCAACCACACAGATTGTAACTTTTTCCGAAAAATAAAGAGTAGGGAAGAGAAAGAAGAACACAAGGTTTTATGAGGTTCGGCTTCAACATAGACCTTGGCAAAACCACCAAAGGATTCACTATTACCGTTCCTTTACTAGGCGGAATAATACCAGTTACAACACTCCTTGGGTAAGGCTAGAGGCCTCCTTCTCCAAATAATATCCCCTTGTTTGGTCCAACAATTCAGCACTCGAACCGTTAATCACAAAGATTCAAAACAAGGCGTACAAGAACTTGTTCCTCAAAAAGCTGATTAGTACAAATTGAAAAACTATGTACATTAGTAAATTCAGAATATGAAAATTCAATATGAAGCTCTAAAGATTTATCACCGTAAGTATCTTTCAATAGATGAAAGAATCAACAATTAATGCACAATCACAATGAGAAACTCAGCAAGACTTCAGAGATTTTCGTGAGTGATGAGAGCAATAGAAAGCTTTCAAAATTTCAGTAAGTTTTGAGAGAGTATAATAGTTGAATCGATTTCTTGGTATCTAAATTAATGAATCGTGAGGGTATTTATAGATGTAGAAAGACTTCTTACTTGTTCCCCAAGTTTACTTGGAGTAGGGTCCAAGTTTTAAAATAATTTGGGCTTCAAGTAATTAAAAATTTAAAAATATGCTCGTTAAAAAATTTGAATTTTGCCGTGAGCCAGACGACTATGTAGTCACTGGCAGTTGGCTATCCATGTATTACAACTACAAAATTTTCAAACAGAGAGGTGGCAGTCTCCTGTCCTCAGGTTGGCAATCGTCTGTCACTAGAACAACTCAGTTTTAAAATACTCAGAAGGTTGGCAGTCGGCTGGCTAGACATACTCACTCGTCTCAGTTTTCACTGGCAGTCGTCTGTCAGTTAGTTGACAGTCGTCTGTTAGGCTTCTATCTTTTTGTTCAGGTTCCTTAAACTTGTGAGTCATCTGTCCAACAAACTTTCCTTTTTTTAAAAACATTTTTATCTCTCTCATTTTTGCTTAGATATTCTTGGAGTATAAACTTGTTTAACTTTAAAAAACATGTTCCAAGATTTTAAAACTTCATATTTTTAAGTGTGTCTCTGCCTAATGAGCTTCAAAATGGAAATTCATATTTGAATAAACTTTGAAGTACTTACAAAGTTTGTTCTATAAATACATTTGACACTTCTTTGCTTTGAGTCCTTTTGATGCTGATCTTGGATCTTTCATACTTCTCTGAGCTTTCATTATGGATCACTCGAATTAATGTAAGGCTTTCCTTGTTCTTTGATCTTTGAGAGTTTTGATGTTAGGGTATGTGAATTTTGAGCAAATCATCTTTTCCTAAAATAATATCACTTGGAAACATATTAGATAACTTTACTTTGTTATCATCAAAATCAAGAGCTTGTAAGCCTAACTAGGCCACTAGGCCCACAATCTCCCACTTTTTTATGATGACAAAGAAAGAGCAAAGATATAAAATAAAATTAATGCTCCCCCTGACAATAAGCATAGACTTAAAATAATCTCATTAAGACATAATTTCAGAAGGGTGAAAGTTTCAGATTGAAGCATATACATACATAAAACTCATAATTCATAGAACTCACAGTACATCAAACGTACATAGACTCATAGATTTTGCTCATACGCATACTCCCCCTTTTGACATTAACAAAAAGGCATAATACAACTAGAAACTAAGTATGTGTAGCATACAAAATAGCAAAAACAACATTGAAAGTCTATGTATCAGAATTAGTGTCACTATCTACAGCCATTCCTTTTCCTTTAGACTGCGGTGATCTTTCTTCTTCTTCTTCAGCAATGTTTTCATTTGATTTTTCCTAAGAGTCTTCATCATCATTTTCAGTACTCTATTTATTTGAGTCATCGACATTTTTGTGTGATATGATGCTCTATTTTGGCAATGCGTTGGTCTAGTGAAGAATATTTATCATCAATGTTTGAGATATTATCCTGAAGAGAAGCAAAACCATCCCTCATTTCAGAACTGAAGCTGGTATAATGCTGATAAAATGGAAGAAACCATGTAGGCATATCAGCTTCTTCTGGTCCTAGGTTAGGTTGTTCTGGTGCTGGTCGTGCCGACCTATTCCCCCTAAACATCCATCCCTCGGTATATTTCTTGTAACCCATTCTTATTAGTGTAGTGGAGGAGAATACGCTGTAATGGGTTCACTTCACTATTTTTGAAGTTGGAGTGAGGACTTGAAAGTGGGCGAAGACCAAGGAAAGAATGCCTCTATATGGAAGTCCAATTTTGGAAGAGTCGAGCTTCATGACCATCCATTTTAGTATAAGACTAGCTAAATCTAATTTCTTCCCTTTTAATATGCACCACATTACGAAGCAATTGAAGAAGGAGATGTGATCAAAAGATCCTGATTTGGGAATTATATTATAAGCAAGGATCTTGTGGAGAATTTGTGCTTGCAGATTTAGCTGTTTGTATTGTGTTGGAATTCCAAAGTAAACGGGTTGATCGTTCATTACAAGAGGTAGAAATTCTTGTAGCAAAAAACCCTGTTCCATAGTCCATTGTTTTTCTACTGGATTACACTCAAATTCACCATGCTTAATACGAAATATTTTTCTTAATGAGTGTGGAGTAAGTGTGATCTTTTGGCTAAAAACTTTGGTGTCAAATCCAACATCTTTCTTTACCAAGTTTGAGTAGAAAAGCTTAATCTGATCAGGGAAATATCCCTTAACTTGGTGAAGAAAAAATTTATCCCATCCTATATTTTTGAAAAATTCAAGAATCTCAGGGAAATTTTCTTCAAAGAAAGTAACATCTAATACCTTACAAAACATTAGATCGATTGTAGAGATGTGATTTTGGTACAACACTTTTGCATGAGATGAAACTAGCCATTTCTCTATGTCGCTGTTGCTTGCAGTCTTTGAAGAAGAAGAGGATGCTTTGTCCTTTTTCCCGACTATTTTGGTACGTGACATTTTGATGAAGCTGAAATTCAAGAAACCCTAGGTGTGAAGGAATTAGGGTTGTGATGGATTGACATTGGGAGGAGGTTTGGAGAGGAGAAACTCTGAGGAGAAATAAAGAGGAGCTTGTTTAGTGAAGGGTAGACGAATGGATAGGCATTTGGAGCTTTAAAAGGAGTGTTTTTCATGTTAAATGAATATGACCCACCACGAGACAGTTGTCTGTCACCAAGTGGAAAGTCGATTGTCAACTGTCTTTCCACATAGACGGTAGCCTGTCAGTCATCTACCCTAAACAACTATTCTCTTCTCTCTTAGTTAACTTCTCTTACATGTAACATTCCTAATTCCCGTTGGATAAATACAAATTGATCTTCATCTAATGGTTTTGTAAATATATCAGCTAATTGATCATGAGTGTTAACAAATTCAAGTACTATTTCTTTCTTATCTACATTATCTTTTAAGAAATGATGACGTATATCAATATGTTTGGTTCTTGAATGTGATACCGGATTCTTTGAAATATTTATAGCACTTGTATTGTCACACTTTATAAGGATTGTTTGGTATTGTATTTTGAAGTCCCTTAATTGTTGTTTCATATACAAAGTTTGAGCACAACAGCTCCCGACTGCTATGTATTCCGCTTCAGCTGTAAATAATGCTACGAAATTTTGTTTCTTTGAAAACCAAGAAACTAGTGAGTGTTCTAGGAAGTGGCAAGTCCCACTAGTTCTTTTTCTATCTATTTTGCATCCTGCATAATCCGCATCTGAATAACTTATCATTTCGAAGTCAGTCCCCTTTGGATACCATAAACCTAAATCAAGTGTGCCTAATAAATATCTATGGATTCGTTTAACTATGATTTGATGTGATTCCTTAGGAGCCGATTGAAACCTAGCACACATACAAACACTAAACATGATATCCGGTCTACTTGCTGTTAAATAATGTAAGCTTCCTATCATTCCTCGGTAATACTTGGTATCTACTTGTTTTCCTTTTTGATCCTTGTCAAGACTTGTTAAGGTGCTCATGGGAGTTTGTATGGGTTTGCTTTCCTCCATATCAAACTTTTTTAACATGTCTTTGATATATTTAGTTTGATTTATGAATGTTTTATTTTTAGCTTGTTTGATTTGTAACCCTAGGAAGTAATTTAATTCTCCCATCATACTCATTTCAAACTCTCTTTGCATAGTTGCATCAAATTTATTACATAAATCTTTATGAGTTGCTCCAAATATGATGTCGTCAACATAAATTTGTACTCTAAGCATATCATTATTTTTGGTTTTTATAAATAAAGTGCTATCTATCTTGCCTCTTGAAAAATTGTTTTGGAGTAGGAACTTGCTTAGTCTATCGTACCAAGCTCTAGGAGCTTGTTTCAATCCATATAAGGCTTTAGTTAACTTGAATACATGATTTAGATTTTTAGAGTCTTCAAAACCTGGAGGTTGTTTAATGTAAACTTCTTCATTTATATAACCATTTAGGAATACACTTTTTACATCCATTTGATATAATTTAAAGTCTTTATGTGCTGTATATGCAAGAAGCATCCTTATAGCTTCCATTCTTGTTACGAGAGAAAAGGTTTCTTCGTAATTGATGCCTTCTTCTTGATTATAATCTTGTGCTACTTGCCTAAGTTTATTTCTTACAACTACTCCATTTTCATCTTTTTTATTTCTAAACACCCATTTAGTTCCTATGATTGACTTATCTTTGGGTTTAGGTATAAGTTCCCATACTTTACTTCTTTCAAATTGATTTCGTTCCTCCTGCATAGCTATGATCCAAGAATCATCTTTTAAGGATTCTTCTATATTCTTGGGTTCATCTTGAGACAAGAAAGCATAATGGTTACAAATATTTTTTAATGAGGCTCTAGTGATTATACATTTTGATGGTTCATGAAGAATTTGATCTTTTGGGTGACTTTTAGCATATCTCCATTCTTTAGGTAATTCTTGATTTTCTATGATGTTTTCATTTGATGTTTCATTATTGCTTTCTGCTTGTATTTCAATACCTTCCTCTTTTCATGATATATCTTCTTTTTCATCATTCTAACTTCATAATTATTTGATTCATCAAATGCTATGTGTATTGATTCAATAATAGTAAGAGTCCTTTTATTATAAACCCTATAAGCTTTACTATTTGTTGAGTAACCTAATAAAATTCCTTCATTAGATTTTGCATCGAACTTTCCTAGATCATCTTTAGTATTAAGAATAAAACATTTGCACCCAAATAAATGAAAGTAGGAAATGTTGGGTTTTCTTCCTTTCCATAATTCATATGGTGTCTTGTCTATACTTGATCTTATGGATACTCTATTTATAATGTAACAAGTTGTATTCGCAGCTTCTACCCAAAAGTATTTAGGTAGATTATTTTGTTCAACATGGTTCTTACCATTTCTTGGAGGGTTCTATTTTTTCTTTCTACAACTCCATTTTGTTGTGGAGTCCTAGGTGCTGAAAAATTATGGTTTATTCCATGTTCATTACAGAATTTTTTAACATCTTTGTTTTTAAACTCTCTACCTTGATCACTTCTAAAATTTGTTACATTATAGTCCTTTTCATTTTGTAATTTCTTACATAACGTGATTAGAATATCACAAGCTTCGTCTTTGTTTGTTAAGAATAATACCCAAGTAAATCTTGTATAGTCATCTACTATTACAAAATCATATTGTTTCCCTCCTAAGCTTAAGGTTCTAGTTGGACCAAATAAGTCTAGGTGCAAGAGTTCTAAGAGTCTTTTAGTAGATATGTATTTTTTTTTTTTTGAAGATTGTTTTGACTTGCTTTCCCTTTTGGTATGCATCACACATCTTGTTTTTTATGAATTTAGTATTTGGTAATCCTTTGACAAGATTTTTCTTAGATAATTTGGATAAAAGATCCATACTAGCATGTCCTAGTTTCCTATGCCAAAGCTAACTCATTTCATTCATTGCCGCTAAACAAGTTACATTTTGATTTATTAAGTTCTTAAAGTTTTGTGCAATTTACATTATTTATTCTATGAGCTACAAACAAGGTTTTATTGTTCTTGTGGTTTTGAATAACACATTTTTATTTCTTAAAAGTTATTTCAAACCCTTTGTCACTTAATTGGCTTATGCTTAAAAGATTGTGTTTTAAATCCTTCTACCAATAGCACATTATCAATGGTAAGAGAAGGTTTTTTACCTATTTTCCCAATGCCAATAATTTTACCTTTGGCATTGTCGCCGAAGGTGACGTATCCCCCATGATTTTGTTTTAATGTGGTGAACTTGGTTCTATCACTTGTCACGTGCCTTGAAGACCCGCTGTCCAAGTACCATTTATCAATTGACGATGTAGTCCTAAAGCATACCTACAATGAGGGATTCATTGCATTAGTCTTTGGAACCCAAATTCTCTTAACTTTCTTTGAATTGTATTTAGTTCCATTATTTACTTTCCATTCACCTTGTACTTTGACATATTTTCTTTTTAGAGGGCAATTGAACATTACACGACCCTTAGTCTTGCACATGTAGCAAGTAGTGTGTTCGTGTTTGTTGTTTGAAGAAGTGCTAGCATAGTGCTTGGCTTCATTGACAAAATATCTCATGTATAATTTTTTATTCCTTTTGTTTGTTTTTCCATTATAACCTATCCCTTCTTTGTTTCCATTTAGTCTTTATTGTCCAACATGTTTTCAAAATTTTCTTTTCCTTTAGTAAAGTTATATATAATTTTCTCTTTATCTTCTACTGATTTTTTAAATTCGATTATCTCTAACCCCTTTTTATTTAAATCATCTTCTTTAATTTTTCCGATCTCTTAAGTAATTTCTTTTATTTTATCTTCTAATTTTTCAATACAAGAATCTTTCTCCTTTTCACTGGTTTTAGATGTTTCAACTTGCTTCATTAATTCTTTATTTTGATCTTTCAAAGTTATATTTCTCTTAGAAATTTTTATGAATCTCTTATGTAAAGAAAACAACTCAGCTTGTAATTTTATAGGAAGGCATGCTGTCACAAGACTCATCACAAGACTCATTGTAAGATTCTGTAGAGGAATAGTAGGAGTTTATCTCTTCGTCATTAGCCATGAAGCATATATTTGCCATCTCTTATCTACTTGACTCGTTTTCCATCTCGCTAGAGCTTGAATCATCACAAGTGGCTTTCATAGCTTCCTTCTTTTTCTTCTTGTCTTTCTTGAGTAACGGGCAGTTCAACTTGATATGCCTTGGTTTCTTACAATGATAGCATATATGAGGTTCATTTTTACTTTTATTTTCTTTTCTATTTGTCTCTCCTTTTTAAGGTGTCTTTTTATTAAACTTTCTAGGAAACCGTTTGTTTCTCCTATAGAATTTGCCTAATATTTTAGTGATGAATGTTAATTCATCTTGATCTAAGTCACTTAATTCACTTTGTTCTTCACTTGAGCTGTTACTAGAAGCTTTTAATGCAATTGACCTTTTATGCTTGGGTTTAGGATTTCTTTCCTTTAAGGCCATTTCATAGCTAAGTAGTGAACCTATGAGTTCATCTAGAGAGGTGGTCTTAAGGTTTCTACCTTCTGTGATACCAATAGCCTTTGGTTCCCATATGGAGGGAAGGCCTCTTAAAATTTTTCTAATCAGTTCATAGGTAGTATAAGTTTTTCCTAAGGCACTTAAGGAGTTGATTATGTAGGTAAACCTAGTATACATACTTGAGATTGTTTCATCTGAATGCATTTGAAATGCTTCATACTCACTTGTTAACATATCTATCCTATTGTCCCTAACATCTATTGTTCCTTCATATGTCACTTCTAATTTGTCCCATATTTGTTTAGCCGTCTTGCAGGCCATGACCCTATTAAACTCATTAGCATCTAAAACAAAGTATAGGGCATTTATAGAACTCTAATTTATTTGGAGCATCTTATAGCCTATATCGGTCATATCTTTTTTCTCTTTGGGAATTTGTTTTCTGTCTACTATATTAGTAGGAATTAGGTCTCCGTCCATAACTACTTCCCAAGCTTTACAATCCATGTGTTGGAGATATATTTGCATTCTCTTTTTCCAAAAGGTATAGTTATGTCCACAAAAGATTTGGTGGATGGGTTGAGAATTGACCCTCACCAAAGGGTGCTACTCCTATATTTGCCATTTGATTTTTTTATAGTTTCTTGTTAGGAATTACTATAACTAGGCTCTAATACCAATTAAAATTGGAATAGTTTTCCCAACAGGGGGGGGGGGGGTGAATTGAGATTTAAAAAATTTATTCCTCCTTTTTAATACATTTTTTTGTTATAACAATAATCAATGCTCAAATACAATCAAAATTAATTCAGAGTAATCACAATCAAAGTAAAATTATCAACCACTCAATTCTTGTAATAATAGCCCTATATCAATATGAAGATTAGCTGAAGTTGTATAAGCCCTGTATCATAATTATACTTCTTCCCAATGTTCAACTTTTAGATAAACTTTCAATATAATAATTTAAGGAAGATCAACCAATGTAGTCTGTTTCGGTTTCCGCAATCAATGCTGATCAAACCAAAACAAATTAGCTTACTGACTATTTAACAATCAAACACTCAGAATTTATTAATTTTAAAGCAACCACAGAGATTGTAACTTTTGCTGAAAAATAAAAAGTAGGGAAGAGAAAGAAGAACACAAGGTTTTATGAGGTTTAGCTTCAACACAGCCTACGTCCTCACCCTTGGCAAAACCACCAAAGGATTCACTATCACCGTTCCTTTACCAGGCGGAACAATACTAGTTACAACACTCCTTGGGTAAGGCTAGATCCCGCCTTCTCCAAACAATATCCCTTGTTTGGTCCAATGATTCAGCACTTGAACCGTTAATCAATCTGTTACAAAGATTCAAAACAGGGCGTACAAGAACTTGCTCCTCAAAGAGCTGATTAGTACAAATTGAAAAACTATGTACTTCAATAAATTCGGAATATGTAAATTCAATATGAAGCTTTAAAGATTTATCACCGTAAGTATCTGTCAATAGATGAAAGAATCAACAATTGATACACAATCACAGTGAGAAACTCAACAAGACTTCAGAGATTTTCGTGAGTGATGAGAGCAATAGAAAGCTTTCAGAATTTTAGTAAGCTTAGAGAGAGTATGATAGCTGAATTGATTTGTTGGTATCTAAATTAATGAATCGTGACGGTATTTATAGATGTAAAAAGGCTTATTGCTTGTTCCCCAAGTTTACTTGGAGTAGGGTCCAAGTTTTAAAATAATTTGGGCTTCAAGTAATTAAAAATTTAAAAATATGCCCGTTGAAAAATTTGAATTTTGCCGCGAGCCAAATGACTGTGTAGTCACTGGCAGTCAGTTGCCCATGTATTACAACTACAAAATTTTCAAACAGAGAGGTGGTAGTTACCTATCCTCAGGTTGACAGTCGTCTATCAGTAGAACAACTCAGTTTTAAAATACTCAGAAGGTTGGCAGTCGGCTGGCTAGACATACTCAGTCGTCTCAGTTTTCACTAG
Organism: Malania oleifera; assembly: GCF_029873635.1. NCBI lineage: Eukaryota > Viridiplantae > Streptophyta > Magnoliopsida > Santalales > Ximeniaceae > Malania > Malania oleifera. The sequence goes on along the minus strand of NC_080417.1, from coordinate 58,165,618 downwards.
CAGTCATCTGTCAGTTGGTTGACAATCATCTGTCAGGTTTTTGTCTCTTTGTTCAGGTTCCTTCAACTTGTGAGTCGCCTGTCCAGTAGACTTTCCTTCTTTTAAAAATATTTTTATCTCTCTCATTTTTGCTTAGATATTCTTGAAGTATAAACTTATTTAACTTTAAAAAAAATGTTCCAAGATTTTAAAACTTCAGATTTCTAAGTGTGTCTTTGCTTAATGAGTTTCAAAATGAAAATTCATATTTGAATCAACTTTGAAATAGTTACAAAGCTTGTTCTATAAAAATATTTGACACTTCTTTGATTTGAGTGCTTTTGATGTTGACCTTGGATCTTTCATACTTCTCTGAGTTTTCATTATGGATCACTCGAATTAATGTAAGGCTTTCCTTGTTCTTTTATCCTTGAGAGCTTTCATGCTAGGGTATGTGAATTTTGAGCAAATCATATTTGCCTGAAATAATATCATATTTGCCTGAAATAATATCACTAGGAAATATATTAGATAACTTTACTTTGTTATCATCAAAATCAAGAGTTTGTAAGCCTAACTAAGCTAACAACCACTATAGCCACAAGAATTTTAAAGGAATATTTCTTCAAACTAGGAGAAAATGTTTTGTTATAATCAACTCCTTCCTTTTTGGGTCAATCTTCAACTACCAATCTAGCCTTGTATTAGTTGATTTCACCTTTAGAGTTGCATCTAATTATAATATGTTCATTTGTTTTGAATATGAGTAAAATGTTCAAAACAAATGATCATTTTACAATTATATGTATAAGTTGATAAAGGGACATGTTCATTTGTTTTGAGCATGATTTAATCTTATACATACACACAATTATCTTTCATTTCATCTATCCACTTTTTTGATTTGTTGTTCTTAAGACTTGTCAACATATGACCATTTCCAAATTCAATACCTTAATTATACTTGTAAGTACAAAAAATAAAAATCTAGAATTGTGCATTCCTTCTTTTGTAGTTTTTCTTAAATTTTCTAGTTCAACTACATTTTTTGTCAAATTAGGTCTACTTTTACATATATATATATATATATATATATATATATGTGTGTGTGTGTGTGTGTGTGTGTGTGTGTGTGTGAAATTAATAGTAGTGCCAAGGAATGGTACACTTTCATTTGGTTGATCTCCCATTTGGTCAACTTGATCAATTTTTGGAGAATCTAGGACTAATACTAGATATATCTTAACATAATTCCTACTATCAATTCCTTCTTCCAAAAACTTAGTCATGCATGTTTTTGGAATTGGTATATTCTCAAGAGTGGGAGGGGTGAATTGGGTATATAAAAATTTTCTCCTAGGTTCAGTTTAAAATCACAATTCACTAATACTCAACTTAGGGTCTTTCTATGCAATTGCAAAAGCCAACACAATTTAACTTAGCAGATATTTAAAGCAAATACAGCAGACTCAGTATTTCCCAATCATTCACTATATTAAAAACACGCGTGCATTCATAGTAAATTTAAATATAAGCATGCATGTATAGGAATTAAAGTGTGGAAAATTAAATAGTGCAAGGAAAAAGAGAATGACACACAATATGTTATCGAGGCTCGGCCAATACTGCCTATGTCTCCGCCTCAAGCTCAAAAGTAAAATGATTCCACTAACTTTGCTTACTTACGGGTGGAACGTCACCGATTACAATACCCTCTCCTTACTGGGCAAGGGAATACCCCAAGTTAGATTCATAGGTCTAACCCCATTTTTATAACCACACCTTAGAAAGGTGCTCCTAGTCCTCCTAACGAGGTCTGATTTATCTGGTACTTTCTTAACCGAGTCTAAGCAATTCATTACTTTCTTAACCAGGTCTAAGCAATCCAGTGCACGTTACAGGACTGTGCAATCCTCTTCCGACCACACGTCGGGAATACAACAATAATAATAACTATTTTGTGTACAAATAAATTTTCTTCTTACACAAGTAGATATGCACCACAATACACTCAAATACACTCTAGTATGATACAGATTTATGCTCAGTAGAGAATATGTGCAAATATCTCTCCAAAGAAAGTTTATGAAATATGTGAGAGATATTGATTTTCGAATTAACAAAATATGTATATCAAGAACACTTCAAAGATCAAGTGCTTTAAACAATTATCTCTAAAAATTATTTTCAAGATTAAGTGAAGGAGATATTTGATCTAGCTCAAAAGAAATTGTTTAGCAATAAGCACAAAGTATAGCTCTTGAGTCTTGCAATGAAGATGCTAAAGACTCACAAGCAAGAATGAGATTTTCCCAATAATATTTATCAATATGAAATGATATGGGAAAACTCTCAAAGCTAACTCTCAAGAAATATTTTCAAAAGATTATCCAAGGTCAGAGTTTAAGCTTTAACAATAATATATATGTGGGCACACAACACTAGAAATCAAGCTCTCTCAAAGTTGCAATGGATTTGCAAATGAGGAGTATAAAGATGCAACTCTCTTTTTGTAAATGATTTTAGCAAGAAGTAAATAAAGAGAGAGTATAAAATATTCTTGGAAAATTATGTGTATAAGCAATGGAAGCACAAAAATTTAAGAGATAATTTTTGCTAATTAGATCTCTAATCTCATGCTAATCTAGACAAATGAAGGGGTATATATAGAATTCCAGAAATTTTAGACCTTTGGGGACATGGAAGAAATTTTGAAAAAAGATTAATTAAAATTAACCCCTATTTAGTACGGTAAAAAATTGTGAACCTGAGAGGTTCGGTCGCTCTGAGCTATGGGCTGGTCGCCCTAATCGACACAGTGAATCTGAATTTTTAAGTTGGGTTCAGTTTACCAGAGACAAGGTTGGTCAGCTAAGATTTGGCAATCCAAACCCTTTGTATGTTTGATCGGCTGAGGTTTGGTTTGGTTGCCCGAACAAATCATTTTGGTTGGCCGGTCACATTTTAAACCTTTAGGGTCAGTTTGCCAAGGGCGCTGAGTTAGATAGGAATTTAGATTCAAGCGCCTGAGGAAATTGTGTGATAAATAGGATGATCGCCCGAGCCCCCTTTTAAAAAATATTTAATAAATAGCTTTGGTCAGTCGAGGAAATTTGAACTCAAAAGGTTCGGTTGACCGGGGCCCTTTCAAAATGACCATTTTGCCCTGTTTTTGTCCTTTAACTTATTCAACCATGTGTGAATAAGTTATAATATTTTTATTGGAGGGAATTTGGATCCTATGGTAAGTCTATGACCTTTAAGCATTCAATCCTTATCATGCATGAAATGCAATAATTACAAATCATAAAACTTAGTACTATTACGATACATCTCAAAAGAATAAACAAAAATCTTCATGCTCTACTCCTTTGCAATTTCATGGATTGCGCCGAATAATGTGCGTGTTTAAGTGCTTCTTGGTTTCCATTTCTCATCTATCATCCGTGCTTAGAAAAATGAACTTGTTCATACACTTAGCACACATATGAGATACTGTGATTTGTCATAATCTAAACAATGATCAAACTCAAAAAGTCAACACATGTGTCTACTATTCAAGTGTGGTGATTATAATAAGAAAAATTTATATCATTTCCACTTTTCTAGATAATCAATATAGAAATAACTTATGGTCCTAGGGTCTAATTTTCTTTTATGCAGGTTATAAAGCTTTGCTTGAGTGCACTAGCTCCTAAACATGTTAATGGCTCAAACTTGGTTTCCTTCCATAATTCAAAAAAAAGCAATAAGCATTATTTTATTAAGAACTTAAACCTAGGCTAGACTCACCAACCCTACCAAGTTCCCATGAGGTTGGTTTGATTAGGTCTTCAAAACCAAATAAGTTGCAACCAGAGCAACTTGAAGGTAGGACCTCATGAAATTTCAACCCATATTTCGCCACTACGTTAAATTGAATTGTTAGATTATTTACCACTAAATAAGTATTAAATATGCCTACAATATATAAATGTTGTGAAAATTGAATGCACAGCGGAACAAAACAATCTTACAATGCAGCAACCAATAGTACAATATACAGAACACCACAATCACACAGATTATAATGAAAACAATAACAATGACACAAAAATTATGTGATTCGGCAATGCCTACATCCACAAGAACAATCGACAATGTGATTTTCACTATCTTGTGTCCAAAGACCCTTTCTTACATAATGCAACATATATTTATAAGTTTCTCAAAGGCTTTCCTTTCAAAACCCAACCTGTCCAACGTCTCAATTCAAAATTTGAAAACAAATGCTGAGTAATCAAGCAAAATCGTCAATGATTTGCAAAGATACTGTCGATGGTTTAAAACTGAGAGCAAACAGTCGATGTAACAAGTTCAGAACCATCGACTGTTTCCTTGAATCTAGACCAAACCGTTGACGGTTACAAGGAAAACGTCGACGGAATCCTCCTGCAAATCAGAATTCCTATTTTCATAATGTTTTCTCTTTGTACATGCCTTGCACTCAATAGACACACACACACACACACACACACACAAAAACACATACCAAATAAATTAACCTTATTATTACTCTAACGAGCCAATAAATGATTATTGGCCAGTAGTTTTGTATATTATTTTTACATATATAGTAAATGATATTTGGCCACCATTTCTAGAATTGAAGAACATTTAGGGTTTGTAAAATCTTAAAAATTTAAACCCTCAAAAGTTGTAAAGAACGCAACTCATGAGTAGACCGAAAATGACAAGTGGCATGTTACTTTGATCCAAATGATTACGTAGATGAGATTGAGACATGGTAGAACCATGACCACAAAATTTAATTAATAGATCACCTAGGTGAGGCATGAAGACAATCACCTAAACAAGGAAAAATCAACATTTCAAAGCTTGAGAAGCTATGAGTGACTATACTCCAATCACCAAATAGACGAATGGAGTGAAGAATGCACCTCATTCACCTTGGCAAATATTTTCTTACCAATGAAATATATTGTAAGCCAATAGCCAAAGGTAAGGCAATAACTTAAGTAAAGCTAATAGGAGGCTGAGATAAATAGTTGTGTCATTGTTGTCAGTGAATTTAAATTCACATATGCCATTGGTAAAAGACATGTTATAAATAGGATGTAATGCATCATTTGAGGAAAGTGAAAACGAAGGCAAGTAGGATGCCTTTGTTTTGCCCCAAGCAAGTAGAGATATGTATTGCCTGCAACCCAAATCGCCTATAAATTTGACCATATGTACTTTTCAAATAAATTCATCCGATGGAGAAGAAAATGAATTGAAAGTCAATCAAAAAAAGTGCAAATAATTAATTTGGTGGATTTCATATATGCAAATGACACCTAATAGCAAGTTGGCACATTAATGATTAGTGTCATCTAAGGGCATATTTTGGGTTTTTTTTTTTTAACTTCAAATTTGACTTGAAAAAAGGGGGTTTAAATATGTACTTAAATTATATTGAAGCAAACCCTCAACCAAATTTACACATAATACAACCAGCTTAGTGCTAATAGTCCAATGTCGTCACTCTCTCTCTCTCTCCCCCCCCCCTTACTTTTATTTCTCCCTTAGTTTATTTGTTTCTTTCTATTTCCTTCCTCTTCTGATTTGTGTATGATCACCTCCCTCTTTAAAAATATTACCCAAAAAGTGAAATTTGGATCACATATCATTTTGGTTAATTTTTTTATTTCAATTTTTTATTTTAGAAAAACCAATTTGTGAGTTGATTTTGATTTTACAAAAAACAAAGACAAAAATTGTCTATCTATTTGATATTATTAATTTTCATAAATGCCTTACAATTATATTTATTTGTTCAAAAACACGGCTTTAATTATGAAATGCCACATTGAAGGAGTAAGAAAGAGGTGGCGAGGGGTTTTATTGAAAAGCAGAGACTCTCCTAGATTCCTCCTTTCTGATGGACAAGAAATGAGTAAAACTTGATGCCTTATGCTCTAGCCTGTGTGTATTGGGAACAAGTTGTCCCTAATAAATATTTGTCCTAGCCTAGTTTACACTATATTCACCACAATCTCTAGCCATTACATGCTATGAGGTGTTAGGTCTATGAATATTTAATGTACACTTTTGCCTTTTTTTAATCCCACAATTTCTTAACTCGTAATTGACATGGGCACTAACCAATAGCTCCTTTGCTTTGTTTGTACTTGTTAGACATATAAAAAAAAAGGTAATCAATCGAAAAAAAAAAAAATGAACTGAATTGGAAAGAAGTCTATCTTGTTTTTAACTAAACCGATGGAGCTTGGTTCGGTTTCAATTCAAGAAATTTAAAATCAATTTTATTTCATCCAATTCTCAGTTTTGGGCAAAATTGAGAACCTTACTGAACCATTTACGCCCCTACGTCCTTCTCTTCTTCCTCTCTTTTATAAGTTTCAATGATTTTTACATTTCCCTTCTCCAATTTCCTTATTTCATTAGGGTATCCCTTTGGACTTAGAGTATGTTTTGATTGATCAAGAGTGGAGGATAGAAGTTGGTCACCCTATACCAAATTTAGGCTAGACCTAAGGATGATTCTTGCCTGGCACAAAATTTTTACTAATGAATTTGCCAATGTCCAACTAGATTTAATCATTAAGGTCTCAACGTAGGAACTCAATCTTATACAATTATCTTGTTTAAGATCCTTCTAATTATAAGATAATCCTTGTTCTCAAGATTACTTAAGCCTTCATCATCCAAAAGCTTTGATTCCTTGTCTGAAAAGGATTTCTTGAGTTCTTCATACTTGGCCAAGTTATAATCTTCTTCCTCCTCACTATGATTAGCCACTAAAGGGTTTGTCGCGACGTCCCAGGAGCGAGGGTGCCCTAGGGAGGGCGAATAAATTAAAAAAAGTGAATATTTTGAATTTTTGGAAAAATTGGAGTTGGAGTTGCCACTAACTTTTTGGGGCGTGGTTAGAACACATGATTACTAACCAATTAAGGGTAGAATCGGTCTGCATATACCAGGATCGGGATCGGGAGTTCGATTATGTGAGGGGAAAGTACTAGCTATAGTGACCCGAACTCGTGTGGGTTCCTATAAACTTTTCTACATCGGAAGCAAATATAACCTCAAATACATTTATTACCATAGTACCAAAAACCTTTATTACAATAGGATCTCCGATATTAAAATAAACATCCTCAAAAATTCCAAAATATTAAAAATATAACTAATTTAATATTTATCTTAAATAACTCTTTCTAATCCCACCCACGCTTTCGCTGCACCACTCTGATTTCTAGCATACTCTTCAATCCTATCTGTAATACGGAATAATGATTGGGGTGAGATAACGCTCAGCAAGTATAGGCTAGATTATTACCAGTGTGTGGCTAAGATGAACTTTACAGTGTAAAAATTTATTTAATAATTTAACTTTTAAAAACTGCATTTGAATAATTGTAAATAATTTTTATCCAGATAGATGTATGCATATAACTATATATACTTTCCTTTATACCTTTCTTTCACATCATCATTTAGCCCTACTAAACAGGGCTCCGTTCACATATACGTGTATACTTTCCTTTACCGAAAATCATCAAGCTGTAGACTCGTTAAATATGGCCATGTATATATATATATGCATACTTTTCCTTCAAATTATTATTTACGCCTAATAGTTGGACTTGATCACATAAATATAAAAATATGTATAAAAAACTCCTTTTGGCCTATGGGTGTCATGTTAACCCTATGACCGAGTTGTGCGGTTTGAAGACTGGACTTAACTGGTTGACTGACCAGACTAAATCAAACTGTAACATGTCTGTAAATGCGATTTTTATATCACATCCTAGTCCGGAAGCAGGTGTGCACTCAGGAAAAATCCACTATCACCCACCAACACTTACACAACAGTGTGGTTGCACTCATACTCAACTGTAGTTACAGTTCCGAGCATCCACAACATTCGAGCCATCAGAGTTCTTAAAACATACAATTATAATTTATGCAATAAAAACAGTATCATAAAAATATCATCATTATAAAACAAGTAATAATTATAACATCTTAAAAATTCATCCTTGCTCATTTATGCAATAAAATAAGCTCATGTCACACGATTTGCGTGCTGATAATTATTATAATTAAATTCATGTACTTAATTTAAATCAGGTATATTTATGAAAAATCTGATATAATCTAACCCACTTACCTTTATATGCTCTAATACAGTTTAGGATGAATTCCTAAAGTGAGTTGGGAAAGAGTGGACGAATTATAATACGTAAAAATTCTCAATCCCCTACTAAATCTTTTCCCTCACTTATCTTTCAATTCCTTCTTTGAAGTTTTCTATGAAAAATGAAATGAGAATCTCCTATTTATAGGGAATTGAGGAAAGGGTATTTTTGTAATTTCATAGATTTCTTAAGAATTAAGAAAAAGGAATAAAATAGATAAATTAATTAATTAATTAATTAATAATTAAATATTAAAATGAAAGAAGAGAGAGAGAGAGAGAGAGAGAGAGTGTGTGTGTGTGAGATAGGGATTTGTAGAGATCCAAACCCGTAATAAGTTGGGTTCGTCGACGAGGGAGTCACGTTCGTTGAGGAAATTCAGAGCCTCGTCGACGAGCAAATACTGAGCTGGTCAGAGAAATATCCGTAATTGGGCTTGATGACGAAGGAATGGCTTCGTCGACGAGCTGTGTGGGGGATTCGTAGATGAAGACGCCGCCTCATCGACGACGAGTTTGACTCGGTCAAAGGCCCTATAAATATTCGTATTTGGTTGCTTAGAAGCTAAGTTTCTCCCAAAGCTCTCTCTCTCTCTCTCTCTCTCTAAACCAACAAAAATTCTCTCTCTCTCTAAGATTCTTCGTCATTTGAATTTCATTTCTAAAAACGGAGGTTCCTGCGTGGTTCAGGGGAGGAAGTTCTATAACTTTAGCGGATCGGATCATTGTTTTGAAGATTCTTGGGTTTTTCCAAAAATCGAGGTAAGGATTTGATTTCAATTTTGATTGAATATTTGGATAGTAGTTGAAATTATAGTAAGGTTATGTTCTATGGTTTTTAGGTTTTGAGGATCCCGGGTTGTCGGTTTAGATCGTTTCCGAACGTAGTTTCATTTTGAGTTTAAGGTAAGGGGATTTTGATTACAACAATAATTTGTAAAAGCTAAACCTCTAAAAAGTTAGGTTATGCTTATATCTATGATATAT